>NW_027605198.1:12500-262527 GCF_048128805.1 Centroberyx gerrardi
TCTCCTACGGAGACGAAACCAAACTTCTCCTTCACCTAACCCAAATTCCAATATGGAACTGCACAATTTGGACCTGACTTTTGCTCCAATCTTGGAACTTCTTTGAATGGGGTGTCTATGGCAGCTACCCTTTCCTGTTGTCGTAGAAAGACGCGGGTGGTACCGTTGGAAAGGTCGTACCCGAAAACCTATTCAAGGACCTTGGTTCCGGGTCTCTATGACCTTCACAAAAAAAGTTATGCAAGAAAGGTCGTTTGGAGAGTGGTTTTTTCAAACTTTCATATCTCGCGATAGGAAAGTGCTAGGGACATGGGACCGGCACCTATGTACTCAGGGGGACCCCCTGAACACGCCCACCAACTTTCGTCACCCTAGCACATGTAAAAAAAATTCACTACAAGTAGGGTCCAATCGACTCCAAATGGCCCGAAACGTGCTCCTAGACACTTTTTGGCAAAACGTTTCGGACGTGGCACTTGGTCAAATTTTAACATCGTTTTTGCATGGAAGTCTATGGCAGCTACCACTTCCGGTGGTCGTAGGAAGTCGGGGGTGGTACCGTTGGATCGGGCGTCCCCGTTAACCTAGGGGCGTAGCTTGGTTCCGAGTCTCTACGACCTTCACAAAAAAAGTTATTCAAGAAAGGGTCTTCCCGGAATGGTCTAAATTGCGGTTTCGACCACTTCCGGTGGTCGTAGGAAGTCGAGGGTGGTACCTTTCGATCGGGCGTCCCCCTAAACCTATTCAAGGAACTTGGTTTCGAGTCTCTACGACCTTCACAAAAAAAGTTATTCAAGAAAGGGTCTTCCCAGAGTGGTTTTCATCCCCTATCCTAACCCTAACCCTAACCCTAACCACACCCATCCCCTAACCACACCCATCCCCTAACCTCAACCCCACCCTTTAGCTATCCCTAACCCCAACCTTTGACCCCCACCCCTGCCCCCAACCTTCATGGGATCACAATTTGACCCACACTTTTGACCCCAAAAATCCAGAGGAGCAGTGGGCAATTTCTGACCCCTGCTCCTGACCTTTAGGGGCCTGCACCTCACCCCTATATTTGACCCCAGGGGCCTACACTTCACCCCTATGTTTGACCCCAGGCCCACACGGGCTACGGGGAATTTTTCAGCATCAAATTGATGGAATAAAACACCCCACACCCCACACCACCACTACGAAATCGGATGGGGGGTTAGGCTCAGGTGGGGGGCTTGATCGGTCTCAGGGACTCACAGTGATGGCCAGTGCATTCAGTTTCGTCTCCTACGGAGACGAAACCAAACTTCTCCTTCACCTAACCCAAATTCCAATATGGAACTGCACAATTTGGACCTGACTTTTGCTCCAATCTTGGAACTTCTTTGAATGGGGTGTCTATGGCAGCTACCCTTTCCTGTTGTCGTAGAAAGACGCGGGTGGTACCGTTGGAAAGGTCGTACCCGAAAACCTATTCAAGGACCTTGGTTCCGGGTCTCTATGACCTTCACAAAAAAAGTTATGCAAGAAAGGTCGTTTGGAGAGTGGTTTTTTCAAACTTTCATATCTCGCGATAGGAAAGTGCTAGGGACATGGGACCGGCACCTATGTACTCAGGGGGACCCCCTGAACACGCCCACCAACTTTCGTCACCCTAGCACATGTAAAAAAAATTCACTACAAGTAGGGTCCAATCGACTCCAAATGGCCCGAAACGTGCTCCTAGACACTTTTTGGCAAAACGTTTCGGACGTGGCACTTGGTCAAATTTTAACATCGTTTTTGCATGGAAGTCTATGGCAGCTACCACTTCCGGTGGTCGTAGGAAGTCGGGGGTGGTACCGTTGGATCGGGCGTCCCCGTTAACCTAGGGGCGTAGCTTGGTTCCGAGTCTCTACGACCTTCACAAAAAAAGTTATTCAAGAAAGGGTCTTCCCGGAATGGTCTAAATTGCGGTTTCGACCACTTCCGGTGGTCGTAGGAAGTCGAGGGTGGTACCTTTCGATCGGGCGTCCCCCTAAACCTATTCAAGGAACTTGGTTTCGAGTCTCTACGACCTTCACAAAAAAAGTTATTCAAGAAAGGGTCTTCCCAGAGTGGTTTTCATCCCCTATCCTAACCCTAACCCTAACCCTAACCACACCCATCCCCTAACCACACCCATCCCCTAACCTCAACCCCACCCTTTAGCTATCCCTAACCCCAACCTTTGACCCCCACCCCTGCCCCCAACCTTCATGGGATCACAATTTGACCCACACTTTTGACCCCAAAAATCCAGAGGAGCAGTGGGCAATTTCTGACCCCTGCTCCTGACCTTTAGGGGCCTGCACCTCACCCCTATATTTGACCCCAGGGGCCTACACTTCACCCCTATGTTTGACCCCAGGCCCACACGGGCTACGGGGAATTTTTCAGCATCAAATTGATGGAATAAAACACCCCACACCCCACACCACCACTACGAAATCGGATGGGGGGTTAGGCTCAGGTGGGGGGCTTGATCGGTCTCAGGGACTCACAGTGATGGCCAGTGCATTCAGTTTCGTCTCCTACGGAGACGAAACCAAACTTCTCCTTCACCTAACCCAAATTCCAATATGGAACTGCACAATTTGGACCTGACTTTTGCTCCAATCTTGGAACTTCTTTGAATGGGGTGTCTATGGCAGCTACCCTTTCCTGTTGTCGTAGAAAGACGCGGGTGGTACTGTTGGAAAGGTCGTACCCGAAAACCTATTCAAGGACCTTGGTTCCGGGTCTCTATGACCTTCACAAAAAAAGTTATGCAAGAAAGGTCGTTTGGAGAGTGGTTTTTTCAAACTTTTATATCTCGCGATAGGAAAGTGCTAGGGACATGGGACCGGCACCTATGTACTCAGGGGGACCCCCTGAACACGCCCACCAACTTTCGTCACCCTAGCACATGTAAAAAAAATTCACTACAAGTAGGGTCCAATCGACTCCAAATGGCCCGAAACGTGCTCCTAGACACTTTTTGGCAAAACGTTTCGGACGTGGCACTTGGTCAAATTTTAACATCGTTTTTGCATGGAAGTCTATGGCAGCTACCACTTCCGGTGGTCGTAGGAAGTCGGGGGTGGTACCGTTGGATCGGGCGTCCCCGTTAACCTAGGGGCGTAGCTTGGTTCCGAGTCTCTACGACCTTCACAAAAAAAGTTATTCAAGAAAGGGTCTTCCCGGAATGGTCTAAATTGCGGTTTCGACCACTTCCGGTGGTCGTAGGAAGTCGAGGGTGGTACCTTTCGATCGGGCGTCCCCCTAAACCTATTCAAGGAACTTGGTTTCGAGTCTCTACGACCTTCACAAAAAAAGTTATTCAAGAAAGGGTCTTCCCAGAGTGGTTTTCATCCCCTATCATCCAAACAGCCTTTAAAGGCAAAAAACGCTGTTTCCAGCCCGAAACAGCATTTTGCCACATAAAACAGTGATTCCACCTATAAACAGCATTTTGCCACATAAAACAGTGATTCTCCCTCGAAACAGCCTTTAAAGGCAAAAAACGCTGTTTCCAACCCGAAACAGCATTTTGCCACATAAAACACCGATTCCAGCCAGAAACAGCATTTTGCCACATAAAACGCCTTTTCCAGCCAGAAACAGCATTTTGCCACATAAAACAGTGATTCCACCTATAAACAGCATTTTGCCAGATAAAACACTGTTTCTCCATCCAAACAGCCTTTAAAGGCAAAAAACGCTGTTTCCAGCCCGAAACAGCATTTTGCCACATAAAACAGTGATTCCACCTATAAACAGCATTTTGCCACATAAAACAGTGATTCTCCCTCGAAACAGCCTTTAAAGGCAAAAAACGCTGTTTCCAGCCCGAAACAGCATTTTGCCACATAAAACAGTGATTCTCCCTCGAAACAGCCTTTAAAGGCAAAAAACGCTGTTTCCAGCCCGAAACAGCATTTTGCCACATAAAACGCCTTTTCCAGCCAGAAACAGCATTTTGCCACATAAAACAGTGATTCCACCTATAAACAGCATTTTGGCAGATAAAACACTGTTTCTCCATCCAAACAGCCTTTAAAGGCAAAAAACGCTGTTTCCAGCCCAAAACAGCATTTTGCCACATAAACTAGTGTTTCCACCCATAAACAGCATTTTGCCACATAAAACGCCGATTCCAGCCCGAAACAGCATTTTGCCACATAAAACAGTGATTCTCCCTCGAAACAGCCTTTAAAGGCAAAAAACGCTGTTTCCAACCCGAAACAGCATTTTGCCACATAAAACACCGATTCCAGCCAGAAACAGCATTTTGCCACATAAAACAGTGATTCCACCTATAAACAGCATTTTGCCACATAAAACAGTGATTCTCCCTCGAAACAGCCTTTAAAGGCAAAAAACGCTGTTTCCAGCCTGAAACAGCATTTTGCCACATAAAACACCGATTCCAGCCAGAAACAGCATTTTGCCACATAAAACAGTGATTCCACCTATAAACAGCATTTTGCCACATAAAACAGTGATTCTCCCTCGAAACAGCCTTTAAAGGCAAAAAACGCTGTTTCCAGCCTGAAACAGCATTTTGCCACATAAAACGCCTTTTCCAGCCAGAAACAGCATTTTGCCACATAAAACAGTGATTCCACCTATAAACAGCATTTTGCCAGATAAAACACTGTTTCTCCATCCAAACAGCCTTTAAAGGCAAAAAACGCTGTTTCCAGCCCGAAACAGCATTTTGCCACATAAAACACCGATTCCAGCCAGAAACAGCATTTTGCCACATAAAACAGTGATTCCACCTATAAACAGCATTTTGCCACATAAAACAGTGATTCTCCCTCGAAACAGCCTTTAAAGGCAAAAAACGCTGTTTCCAGCCCGAAACAGCATTTTGCCACATAAAACAGTGATTCCACCTATAAACAGCATTTTGCCACATAAAACAGTGATTCTCCCTCGAAACAGCCTTTAAAGGCAAAAAACGCTGTTTCCAACCCGAAACAGCATTTTGCCACATAAAACACCGATTCCAGCCAGAAACAGCATTTTGCCACATAAAACAGTGATTCCACCTATAAACAGCATTTTGCCACATAAAACAGTGATTCTCCCTCGAAACAGCCTTTAAAGGCAAAAAACGCTGTTTCCAGCCTGAAACAGCATTTTGCCACATAAAACACCGATTCCAGCCAGAAACAGCATTTTGCCACATAAAACAGTGATTCCACCTATAAACAGCATTTTGCCACATAAAACAGTGATTCTCCCTCGAAACAGTCTTTAAAGGCAAAAAACGCTGTTTCCAGCCCGAAACAGCATTTTGCCACATAAAACAGTGATTCCACCTATAAACAGCATTTTGCCACATAAAACAGTGATTCTCCCTCGAAACAGCCTTTAAAGGCAAAAAACGCTGTTTCCAGCCCGAAACAGCATTTTGCCACATAAAACAGTGATTCTCACTCGAAACAGCCTTTAAAGGCAAAAAACGCTGTTTCCAGCCTGAAACAGCATTTTGCCACATAAAACGCCTTTTCCAGCCAGAAACAGCATTTTGCCACATAAAACAGTGATTCCACCTATAAACAGCATTTTGCCACATAAAACAGTGATTCTCCCTCGAAACAGCCTTTAAAGGCAAAAAACGCTGTTTCCAGCCCGAAACAGCATTTTGCCACATAAAACAGTGATTCTCACTCGAAACAGCCTTTAAAGGCAAAAAACGCTGTTTCCAGCCTGAAACAGCATTTTGCCACATAAAACGCCTTTTCCAGCCAGAAACAGCATTTTGCCACATAAAACAGTGATTCCACCTATAAACAGCATTTTGGCAGATAAAACACTGTTTCTCCATCCAAACAGCCTTTAAAGGCAAAAAACGCTGTTTCCAGCCCAAAACAGCATTTTGCCACATAAACTAGTGTTTCCACCCATAAACAGCATTTTGCCACATAAAACGCCGATTCCAGCCCGAAACAGCATTTTGCCACATAAAACAGTGATTCTCCCTCGAAACAGCCTTTAAAGGCAAAAAACGCTGTTTCCAACCCGAAACAGCATTTTGCCACATAAAACACCGATTCCAGCCAGAAACAGCATTTTGCCACATAAAACAGTGATTCCACCTATAAACAGCATTTTGCCACATAAAACAGTGATTCTCCCTCGAAACAGCCTTTAAAGGCAAAAAACGCTGTTTCCAGCCTGAAACAGCATTTTGCCACATAAAACACCGATTCCAGCCAGAAACAGCATTTTGCCACATAAAACAGTGATTCCACCTATAAACAGCATTTTGCCACATAAAACAGTGATTCTCCCTCGAAACAGCCTTTAAAGGCAAAAAACGTTGTTTCCAGCCCGAAACAGCATTTTGCCACATAAAACAGTGATTCCACCTATAAACAGCATTTTGGCAGATAAAACACTGTTTCTCCATCCAAACAGCCTTTAAAGGCAAAAAACGCTGTTTCCAGCCCAAAACAGCATTTTGCCACATAAACTAGTGTTTCCACCCATAAACAGCATTTTGCCACATAAAACGCCGATTCCAGCCCGAAACAGCATTTTGCCACATAAAACAGTGATTCTCCCTCGAAACAGCCTTTAAAGGCAAAAAACGCTGTTTCCAGCCTGAAACAGCATTTTGCCACATAAAACACCGATTCCAGCCAGAAACAGCATTTTGCCACATAAAACAGTGATTCCACCTATAAACAGCATTTTGCCACATAAAACAGTGATTCTCCCTCGAAACAGCCTTTAAAGGCAAAAAACGCTGTTTCCAGCCCGAAACAGCATTTTGCCACATAAAACAGTGATTCCACCTATAAACAGCATTTTGGCAGATAAAACACTGTTTCTCCATCCAAACAGCCTTTAAAGGCAAAAAACGCTGTTTCCAGCCCAAAACAGCATTTTGCCACATAAACTAGTGTTTCCACCCATAAACAGCATTTTGCCACATAAAACGCCGATTCCAGCCCGAAACAGCATTTTGCCACATAAAACAGTGATTCTCCCTCGAAACAGCCTTTAAAGGCAAAAAACGCTGTTTCCAACCCGAAACAGCATTTTGCCACATAAAACACCGATTCCAGCCAGAAACAGCATTTTGCCACATAAAACAGTGATTCCACCTATAAACAGCATTTTGCCACATAAAACAGTGATTCTCCCTCGAAACAGCCTTTAAAGGCAAAAAACGCTGTTTCCAGCCCGAAACAGCATTTTGCCACATAAAACAGTGATTCTCACTCGAAACAGCCTTTAAAGGCAAAAAACGCTGTTTCCAGCCTGAAACAGCATTTTGCCACATAAAACGCCTTTTCCAGCCAGAAACAGCATTTTGCCACATAAAACAGTGATTCCACCTATAAACAGCATTTTGCCAGATAAAACACTGTTTCTCCATCCAAACAGCCTTTAAAGGCAAAAAACGCTGTTTCCAGCCCGAAACAGCATTTTGCCACATAAAACAGTGATTCCACCTATAAACAGCATTTTGCCACATAAAACAGTGATTCTCCCTCGAAACAGCCTTTAAAGGCAAAAAACGCTGTTTCCAACCCGAAACAGCATTTTGCCACATAAAACACCGATTCCAGCCAGAAACAGCATTTTGCCACATAAAACAGTGATTCCACCTATAAACAGCATTTTGCCACATAAAACAGTGATTCTCCCTCGAAACAGCCTTTAAAGGCAAAAAACGCTGTTTCCAGCCCGAAACAGCATTTTGCCACATAAAACGCCGATTCCAGCCAGAAACAGCATTTTGCCACATAAAACAGTGATTCCACCTATAAACAGCATTTTGGCAGATAAAACACTGTTTCTCCATCCAAACAGCCTTTAAAGGCAAAAAACGCTGTTTCCAGCCCGAAACAGCATTTTGCCACATAAACTAGTGTTTCCACCCATAAACAGCATTTTGCCACATAAAACGCCGATTCCAGCCAGAAACAGCATTTTGCCACATAAAACAGTGATTCTCCCTCGAAACAGCCTTTAAAGGCAAAAAACGCTGTTTCCAGCCCGAAACAGCATTTTGCCACATAAAACGCCGATTCCAGCCAGAAACAGCATTTTGCCACATAAAACGCCGATTCCAGCCAGAAACAGCATTTTGCCACATAAAACAGTGATTCCACCTATAAACAGCATTTTGGCAGATAAAACACTGTTTCTCCATCCAAACAGCCTTTAAAGGCAAAAAACGCTGTTTCCAGCCCGAAACAGCATTTTGCCACATAAACTAGTGTTTCCACCCATAAACAGCATTTTGCCACATAAAACGCCGATTCCAGCCAGAAACAGCATTTTGCCACATAAAACATTGATTCCACCTATAAACAGCATTTTGCCACATAAAACAGTGATTCTCCTCGAAACAGCCTTTAAAGGCAAAAAACGCTGTTTCCAGCCCGAAACAGCATTTTGCCACATAAAACGCCGATTCCAGCCAGAAACAGCATTTTGCCACATAAAACGCCGATTCCAGCCAGAAACAGCATTTTGCCACATAAAACAGTGATTCCACCTATAAACAGCATTTTGCCACATAAAACAGTGATTCTCCCTCGAAACAGCCTTTAAAGGCAAAAAATGCTGTTTCCAGCCCGAAACAGCATTTTGCCACATAAAACAGTGATTCTCCCTCGAAACAGCCTTTAAAGGCAAAAAACGCTGTTTCCAGCCCGAAACAGCATTTTGCCACATAAAACGCCGATTCCAGCCAGAAACAGCATTTTGCCACATAAAACAGTGATTCCACCTATAAACAGCATTTTGGCAGATAAAACACTGTTTCTCCATCCAAACAGCCTTTAAAGGCAAAAAACGCTGTTTCCAGCCCGAAACAGCATTTTGCCACATAAACTAGTGTTTCCACCCATAAACAGCATTTTGCCACATAAAACGCCGATTCCAGCCAGAAACAGCATTTTGCCACATAAAACAGTGATTCTCCCTCGAAACAGCCTTTAAAGGCAAAAAACGCTGTTTCCAGCCCGAAACAGCATTTTGCCACATAAAACGCCGATTCCAGCCAGAAACAGCATTTTGCCACATAAAACGCCGATTCCAGCCAGAAACAGCATTTTGCCACATAAAACGCCGATTCCAGCCAGAAACAGCATTTTGCCACATAAAACAGTGATTCCACCTATAAACAGCATTTTGGCAGATAAAACACTGTTTCTCCATCCAAACAGCCTTTAAAGGCAAAAAACGCTGTTTCCAGCCCGAAACAGCATTTTGCCACATAAACTAGTGTTTCCACCCATAAACAGCATTTTGCCACATAAAACGCCGATTCCAGCCAGAAACAGCATTTTGCCACATAAAACATTGATTCCACCTATAAACAGCATTTTGCCACATAAAACAGTGATTCTCCTCGAAACAGCCTTTAAAGGCAAAAAACGCTGTTTCCAGCCCGAAACAGCATTTTGCCACATAAAACGCCGATTCCAGCCAGAAACAGCATTTTGCCACATAAAACGCCGATTCCAGCCAGAAACAGCATTTTGCCACATAAAACAGTGATTCCACCTATAAACAGCATTTTGCCACATAAAACAGTGATTCTCCCTCGAAACAGCCTTTAAAGGCAAAAAATGCTGTTTCCAGCCCGAAACAGCATTTTGCCACATAAAACAGTGATTCTCCCTCGAAACAGCCTTTAAAGGCAAAAAACGCTGTTTCCAGCCCGAAACAGCATTTTGCCACATAAAACGCCGATTCCAGCCAGAAACAGCATTTTGCCACATAAAACAGTGATTCCACCTATAAACAGCATTTTGGCAGATAAAACACTGTTTCTCCATCCAAACAGCCTTTAAAGGCAAAAAACGCTGTTTCCAGCCCGAAACAGCATTTTGCCACATAAACTAGTGTTTCCACCCATAAACAGCATTTTGCCACATAAAACGCCGATTCCAGCCAGAAACAGCATTTTGCCACATAAAACAGTGATTCTCCCTCGAAACAGCCTTTAAAGGCAAAAAACGCTGTTTCCAGCCCGAAACAGCATTTTGCCACATAAAACGCCGATTCCAGCCAGAAACAGCATTTTGCCACATAAAACGCCGATTCCAGCCAGAAACAGCATTTTGCCACATAAAACAGTGATTCCACCTATAAACAGCATTTTGCCACATAAAACAGTGATTCTCCCTCGAAACAGCCTTTAAAGGCAAAAAATGCTGTTTCCAGCCCGAAACAGCATTTTGCCACATAAAACAGTGATTCTCCCTCGAAACAGCCTTTAAAGGCAAAAAACGCTGTTTCCAGCCCGAAACAGCATTTTGCCACATAAAACGCCGATTCCAGCCAGAAACAGCATTTTGCCACATAAAACAGTGATTCCACCTATAAACAGCATTTTGGCAGATAAAACACTGTTTCTCCATCCAAACAGCCTTTAAAGGCAAAAAACGCTGTTTCCAGCCCGAAACAGCATTTTGCACATAAACTAGTGTTTCCACCCATAAACAGCATTTTGCCACATAAAACGCCGATTCCAGCCAGAAACAGCATTTTGCCACATAAAACAGTGATTCTCCCTCGAAACAGCCTTTAAAGGCAAAAAACGCTGTTTCCAGCCCGAAACAGCATTTTGCCACATAAAACGCCGATTCCAGCCAGAAACAGCATTTTGCCACATAAAACGCCGATTCCAGCCAGAAAACAGCATTTTGCCACATAAAACAGTGATTCCACCTATAAACAGCATTTTGGCAGATAAAACACTGTTTCTCCATCCAAACAGCCTTTAAAGGCAAAAAACGCTGTTTCCAGCCCGAAACAGCATTTTGCCACATAAACTAGTGTTTCCACCCATAAACAGCATTTTGCCACATAAAACGCCGATTCCAGCCAGAAACAGCATTTTGCCACATAAAACATTGATTCCACCTATAAACAGCATTTTGCCACATAAAACAGTGATTCTCCTCGAAACAGCCTTTAAAGGCAAAAAACGCTGTTTCCAGCCCGAAACAGCATTTTGCCACATAAAACGCCGATTCCAGCCAGAAACAGCATTTTGCCACATAAAACGCCGATTCCAGCCAGAAACAGCATTTTGCCACATAAAACAGTGATTCCACCTATAAACAGCATTTTGCCACATAAAACAGTGATTCTCCCTCGAAACAGCCTTTAAAAGGCAAAAAAACGCTGTTTCCAGCCCGAAACAGCATTTTGCCACATAAAACAGTGATTCTCCCTCGAAACAGCCTTTAAAGCAAAAAACGCTGTTTCCAGCCCGAAACAGCATTTTGCCACATAAAACGCCGATTCCAGCCAGAAACAGCATTTTGCCACATAAAACAGTGATTCCACCTATAAACAGCATTTTGGCAGATAAAACACTGTTTCTCCATCCAAACAGCCTTTAAAGGCAAAAAACGCTGTTTCCAGCCCGAAACAGCATTTTGCCACATAAACTAGTGTTTCCACCCATAAACAGCATTTTGCCACATAAAACGCCGATTCCAGCCAGAAACAGCATTTTGCCACATAAAACAGTGATTCTCCCTCGAAACAGCCTTTAAAGGCAAAAAACGCTGTTTCCAGCCCGAAACAGCATTTTGCCACATAAAACGCCGATTCCAGCCAGAAACAGCATTTTGCCACATAAAACGCCGATTCCAGCCAGAAACAGCATTTTGCCACATAAAACAGTGATTCCACCTATAAACAGCATTTTGGCAGATAAAACACTGTTTCTCCATCCAAACAGCCTTTAAAGGCAAAAAACGCTGTTTCCAGCCCGAAACAGCATTTTGCCACATAACTAGTGTTTCCACCCATAAACAGCATTTTGCCACATAAAACGCCGATTCCAGCCAGAAACAGCATTTTGCCACATAAAACATTGATTCCACCTATAAACAGCATTTTGCCACATAAAACAGTGATTCTCCTCGAAACAGCCTTTAAAGGCAAAAAACGCTGTTTCCAGCCCGAAACAGCATTTTGCCACATAAAACGCCGATTCCAGCCAGAAACAGCATTTTGCCACATAAAACGCCGATTCCAGCCAGAAACAGCATTTTGCCACATAAAACAGTGATTCCACCTATAAACAGCATTTTGCCACATAAAACAGTGATTCTCCCTCGAAACAGCCTTTAAAGGCAAAAAATGCTGTTTCCAGCCCGAAACAGCATTTTGCCACATAAAACAGTGATTCTCCCTCGAAACAGCCTTTAAAGGCAAAAAACGCTGTTTCCAGCCCGAAACAGCATTTTGCCACATAAAACGCCGATTCCAGCCAGAAACAGCATTTTGCCACATAAAACAGTGATTCCACCTATAAACAGCATTTTGGCAGATAAAACACTGTTTCTCCATCCAAACAGCCTTTAAAGGCAAAAAAACGCTGTTTCCAGCCCGAAACAGCATTTTGCCACATAAACTAGTGTTTCCACCCATAAACAGCATTTTGCCACATAAAACGCCGATTCCAGCCAGAAACAGCATTTTGCCACATAAAACAGTGATTCTCCCTCGAAACAGCCTTTAAAGGCAAAAAACGCTGTTTCCAGCCCGAAACAGCATTTTGCCACATAAAACGCCGATTCCAGCCAGAAACAGCATTTTGCCACATAAAACGCCGATTCCAGCCAGAAACAGCATTTTGCCACATAAAACAGTGATTCCACCTATAAACAGCATTTTGCCACATAAAACAGTGATTCTCCCTCGAAACAGCCTTTAAAGGCAAAAAATGCTGTTTCCAGCCCGAAACAGCATTTTGCCCACATAAAACAGTGATTCTCCCTCGAAACAGCCTTTAAAGGCAAAAAACGCTGTTTCCAGCCCGAAACAGCATTTTGCCACATAAAACGCCGATTCCAGCCAGAAACAGCATTTTGCCACATAAAACAGTGATTCCACCTATAAACAGCATTTTGGCAGATAAACACTGTTTCTCCATCCAAACAGCCTTTAAAGGCAAAAAACGCTGTTTCCAGCCCGAAACAGCATTTTGCCACATAAACTAGTGTTTCCACCCATAAACAGCATTTTGCCACATAAAACGCCGATTCCAGCCAGAAACAGCATTTTGCCACATAAAACAGTGATTCTCCCTCGAAACAGCCTTTAAAGGCAAAAAACGCTGTTTCCAGCCCGAAACAGCATTTTGCCACATAAAACGCCGATTCCAGCCAGAAACAGCATTTTGCCACATAAAACGCCGATTCCAGCCAGAAACAGCATTTTGCCACATAAAACAGTGATTCCACCTATAAACAGCATTTTGGCAGATAAAAACACTGTTTCTCCATCCAAACAGCCTTTAAAGGGCAAAAAACGCTGTTTCCAGCCCGAAACAGCATTTTGCCACATAAACTAGTGTTTCCACCCATAAACAGCATTTTGCCACATAAAACGCCGATTCCAGCCAGAAACAGCATTTTGCCACATAAAACATTGATTCCACCTATAAACAGCATTTTGCCACATAAAACAGTGATTCTCCTCGAAACAGCCTTTAAAGGCAAAAAACGCTGTTTCCAGCCCGAAACAGCATTTTGCCACATAAACGCCGATTCCAGCCAGAAACAGCATTTTGCCACATAAAACGCCGATTCCAGCCAGAAACAGCATTTTGCCACATAAAAACAGTGATTCCACCTATAAACAGCATTTTGCCACATAAAACAGTGATTCTCCCTCGAAACAGCCTTTAAAGGCAAAAAATGCTGTTTTCCAGCCCGAAACAGCATTTTGCCACATAAACAGTGATTCTCCCTCGAAACAGCCTTTAAAGGCAAAAAACGCTGTTTCCAGCCCGAAACAGCATTTTGCCACATAAAACGCCGATTCCAGCCAGAACAGCATTTTGCCACATAAAACAGTGATTCCACCTATAAACAGCATTTTTGGCAGATAAACACTGTTTCTCCATCCAAACAGCCTTTAAAGGCAAAAAAACGCTGTTTCCAGCCCGAAACAGCATTTTGCCACATAAACTAGTGTTTCCACCCATAAACAGCATTTTGCCACATAAACGCCGATTCCAGCCAGAAACAGCATTTTGCCACATAAAACAGTGATTCTCCCTCGAAACAGCCTTTAAAGGCAAAAAACGCTGTTTCCAGCCCGAAACAGCATTTTGCCACATAAACGCCGATTCCAGCCAGAAACAGCATTTTGCCACATAAAACCGCCGATTCCAGCCAGAAACAGCATTTTGCCACATAAAACAGTGATTCCACCTATAAACAGCATTTTGCCACATAAAACAGTGATTCTCCCTCGAAACAGCCTTTAAAGGCAAAAATGCTGTTTCCAGCCCGAAACAGCATTTTGCCACATAAAACAGTGATTCTCCCTCGAAACAGCCTTTAAAGGCAAAAAACGCTGTTTCCAGCCCGAAACAGCATTTTGCCACATAAAACGCCGATTCCAGCCAGAAACAGCATTTTGCCACATAAAACAGTGATTCCACCTATAAACAGCATTTTGGCAGATAAAACACTGTTTCTCCATCCAAACAGCCTTTAAAGGCAAAAACGCTGTTTCCAGCCCGAAACAGCATTTTGCCACATAAACTAGTGTTTCCACCCATAAACAGCATTTTGCCACATAAAACGCCGATTCCAGCCAGAAACAGCATTTTGCCACATAAAACAGTGATTCTCCCTCGAAAACAGCCTTTAAAGGCAAAAAAACGCTGTTTCCAGCCCGAAACAGCATTTTGCCACATAAAAACGCCGATTCCAGCCAGAAACAGCATTTTGCCACATAAAACGCCGATTCCAGCCAGAAACAGCATTTTGCCACATAAAACAGTGATTCCACCTATAAACAGCATTTTGGCAGATAAAACACTGTTTCTCCATCCAAACAGCCTTTAAAGGCAAAAAACGCTGTTTCCAGCCCGAAACAGCATTTTGCCACATAAACTAGTGTTTCCACCCATAAACAGCATTTTGCCACATAAAACGCCGATTCCAGCCAGAAACAGCATTTTGCCACATAAAACATTGATTCCACCTATAACAGCATTTTGCCACATAAAACAGTGATTCTCCTCGAACAGCCTTTAAAGGCAAAAAACGCTGTTTCCAGCCCGAAACAGCATTTTGCCACATAAAACGCCGATTCCAGCCAGAAACAGCATTTTGCCACATAAAACGCCGATTCCAGCCAGAACACAGCATTTTGCCACATAAAACAGTGATTCCACCTATAAACAGCATTTTGCCACATAAAACAGTGATTCTCCCTCGAACAGCCTTAAAGGCAAAAAATGCTG
The DNA here is from genome assembly GCF_048128805.1 of Centroberyx gerrardi. Lineage (NCBI taxonomy): Eukaryota > Metazoa > Chordata > Actinopteri > Beryciformes > Berycidae > Centroberyx > Centroberyx gerrardi. Next base: position 27,745 of record NW_027605198.1, read on the forward strand.
TTCCAGCCCGAAACAGCATTTGCCACATAAAACAGTGATCTCCTACTCAAACAGCCTTTAAAGCAAAAACGCTGTTTCCAGCCCGAAACCGCCATTTTGCCACATAAACGCCGATTCCAGCCAGAAACAGCATTTTGCCACATAAAACAGTGATTCCACCATAAACAGCATTTGGCAGATAAAACACTGTTCTCTCCATCCAAACAGCCTTAAAGGCAAAAAACGCTGTTTCCAGCCCCGAAACAGCATTTTGCCACATAACTAGTGTTTCCACCCATAAACGCATTTTGCCACATAAAACGCCGATTCCAGCCAGAAACAGCATTTTGCCACATAACGCCGATTCACCCGCCCCAGAAACAGCATTTTGCCACATAAAACGCCGATTCCAGCCAGAAACAGCATTTTGCCACATAAAACAGTGATTCCACCTATAAACAGCATTTTGCCACATAAAACAGTGATTCTCCCTCGAAACAGCCTTTAAAGGCAAAAAATGCTGTTTCCAGCCCGAAACAGCATTTTGCCACATAAAACAGTGATTCTCCCTCGAAACAGCCTTTAAAGGCAAAAAACGCTGTTTCCAGCCCGAAACAGCATTTTGCCACATAAAACGCCGATTCCAGCCAGAAACAGCATTTTGCCACATAAAACAGTGATTCCACCTATAAACAGCATTTTGGCAGATAAAACACTGTTTCTCCATCCAAACAGCCTTTAAAGGCAAAAAACGCTGTTTCCAGCCCGAAACAGCATTTTGCCACATAAACTAGTGTTTCCACCCATAAACAGCATTTTGCCACATAAAACGCCGATTCCAGCCAGAAACAGCATTTTGCCACATAAAACAGTGATTCTCCCTCGAAACAGCCTTTAAAGGCAAAAAACGCTGTTTCCAGCCCGAAACAGCATTTTGCCACATAAAACGCCGATTCCAGCCAGAAACAGCATTTTGCCACATAAAACGCCGATTCCAGCCAGAAACAGCATTTTGCCACATAAAACAGTGATTCCACCTATAAACAGCATTTTGGCAGATAAAACACTGTTCTCCATCCAAACAGCCTTTAAAGGCAAAAAACGCTGTTTCCAGCCCGAAACAGCATTTTGCCACATAAACTAGTGTTTCCACCCATAAACAGCATTTTGCCACATAAAACGCCGATTCCAGCCAGAAACAGCATTTTGCCACATAAAACATTGATTCCACTATAAACAGCATTTTGCCACATAAAACAGTGATTCTCCTCGAAACAGCCTTTAAAGGCAAAAAACGCTGTTTCCAGCCCGAAACAGCATTTTGCCACATAAAACGCCGATTCCAGCCAGAAACAGCATTTTGCCACATAAAACGCCGATTCCAGCCAGAAACAGCATTTTGCCACATAAAACAGTGATTCCACCTATAAACAGCATTTTGCCACATAAAACAGTGATTCTCCCTCGAAACAGCCTTTAAAGGCAAAAAATGCTGTTTCCAGCCCGAAACAGCATTTTGCCACATAAAACAGTGATTCTCCCTCGAAACAGCCTTTAAAGGCAAAAAACGCTGTTTCCAGCCCGAAACAGCATTTTGCCACATTAAAACGCCGATTCCAGCCAGAAACAGCATTTTGCCACATAAAACAGTGATTCCACCTATAAACAGCATTTTGGCAGATAAAACACTGTTTCTCCATCCAAACAGCCTTTAAAGGCAAAAAACGCTGTTTCCAGCCCGAAACAGCATTTTGCCACATAAACTAGTGTTTCCACCCATAAACAGCATTTTGCCACATAAAACGCCGATTCCAGCCAGAAACAGCATTTTGCCACATAAAACAGTGATTCTCCCTCGAAACAGCCTTTAAAGGCAAAAAACGCTGTTTCCAGCCCGAAACAGCATTTTGCCACATAAAACGCCGATTCCAGCCAGAAACAGCATTTTGCCACATAAAACGCCGATTCCAGCCAGAAACAGCATTTTGCCACATAAAACAGTGATTCCACCTATAAACAGCATTTTGCCACATAAAACAGTGATTCTCCCTCGAAACAGCCTTTAAAGGCAAAAAACGCTGTTTCCAGCCCGAAACAGCATTTTGCCACATAAAACGCCCGATTCCAGCCAGAAACAGCATTTTGCCACATAAAACAGTGATTCCACCTATAAACAGCATTTTGGCAGATAAAACACTGTTTCTCCATCCAAACAGCCTTTAAAGGCAAAAACGCTGTTTCCAGCCCGAAACAGCATTTTGCCACATAAAACTAGTGTTTCCACCCATAAACAGCATTTTGCCACATAAAACGCCGATTCCAGCCAGAAACAGCATTTTGCCACATAAAACATTGATTCCACCTATAAACAGCATTTTGCCACATAAAACAGTGATTCTCCCTCGAAACAGCCTTTAAAGGCAAAAAAACGCTGTTTCCAGCCCGAAACAGCATTTTTGCCACATAAAACGCCGATTCCAGCCAGAAACAGCATTTTGCCACATAAAACGCCGATTCCAGCCAGAAACAGCATTTTGCCACATAAAACAGTGATTCCACCTATAAACAGCATTTTGCCACATAAAACAGTGATTCTCCCTCGAAACAGCCTTTAAAGGCAAAAAATGCTGTTTCCAGCCCGAAACAGCATTTTGCCACATAAAACAGTGATTCTCCCTCGAAACAGCCTTTAAAGGCAAAAAACGCTGTTTCCAGCCCGAAACAGCATTTTGCCACATAAAACGCCGATTCCAGCCAGAAACAGCATTTTGCCACATAAAACAGTGATTCCACCTATAAACAGCATTTTGGCAGATAAAACACTGTTTCTCCATCCAAACAGCCTTTAAAGGCAAAAAACGCTGTTTCCAGCCCGAAACAGCATTTTGCCACATAAACTAGTGTTTCCACCCATAAACAGCATTTTGCCACATAAAACGCCGATTCCAGCCAGAAACAGCATTTTGCCACATAAAACAGTGATTCTCCCTCGAAACAGCCTTTAAAGGCAAAAAACGCTGTTTCCAGCCCGAAACAGCATTTTGCCACATAAAACGCCGATTCCAGCCAGAAACAGCATTTTGCCACATAAAACGCCGATTCCAGCCAGAAACAGCATTTTGCCACATAAAACAGTGATTCCACCTATAAACAGCATTTTGCCACATAAAACAGTGATTCTCCCTCGAAACAGCCTTTAAAGGCAAAAAATGCTGTTTCCAGCCCGAAACAGCATTTTGCCACATAAAACAGTGATTCTCCTCGAAACAGCCTTTAAAGGCAAAAAACGCTGTTTCCAGCCCGAAACAGCATTTTGCCACATAAAACGCCGATTCCAGCCAGAAACAGCATTTTGCACATAAAACAGTGATTCCACCTATAAACAGCATTTTGGCAGATAAAACACTGTTTCTCCATCCAAACAGCCTTTAAAGGCAAAAAACGCTGTTCCAGCCCGAAACAGCATTTTGCCACATAAACTAGTGTTTCCACCCATAAACAGCATTTGCCACATAAAACGCCGATTCCAGCCAGAAACAGCATTTTGCCACATAAAACAGTGATTCTCCCTCGAAACAGCCTTTAAAGGCAAAAAACGCTGTTTCCAGCCCGAAACAGCATTTTGCACATAAAACGCCGATTCCAGCCAGAAACAGCATTTTGCCACATAAAACGCCGATTCAGCCAGAAACAGCATTTTGCCACATAAAACAGTGATTCCACCTATAAACAGCATTTTGGCAGATAAAACACTGTTTCTCCATCCAAACAGCCTTTAAAGGCAAAAAACGCTGTTTCCAGCCCGAAACAGCATTTTGCCACATAAACTAGTGTTTCCACCCATAAACAGCATTTTGCCACATAAAACGCCGATTCCAGCCAGAAACAGCATTTTGCCACATAAAACATTGATTCCACCTATAAACAGCATTTTGCCACATAAAACAGTGATTCTCCTCGAAACAGCCTTTAAAGGCAAAAAACGCTGTTTCCAGCCCGAAACAGCATTTTGCCACATAAAACGCCGATTCCAGCCAGAAACAGCATTTTGCCACATAAAACGCCGATTCCAGCCAGAAACAGCATTTTGCCACATAAAACAGTGATTCCACCTATAAACAGCATTTTGCCACATAAAACAGTGATTCTCCCTCGAAACAGCCTTTAAAGGCAAAAAATGCTGTTTCCAGCCCGAAACAGCATTTTGCCACATAAAACAGTGATTCTCCCTCGAAACAGCCTTTAAAGGCAAAAAACGCTGTTTCCAGCCCGAAACAGCATTTTGCCACATAAAACGCCGATTCCAGCCAGAAACAGCATTTTGCCACATAAAACAGTGATTCCACCTATAAAAAGCATTTTGGCAGATAAAACACTGTTTCTCCATCCAAACAGCCTTTAAAGGCAAAAAACGCTGTTTCCAGCCCGAAACAGCATTTTGCCACATAAACTAGTGTTTCCACCCATAAACAGCATTTTGCCACATAAAACGCCGATTCCAGCCAGAAACAGCATTTTGCCACATAAAACGCCGATTCCAGCCAGAAACAGCATTTTGCCACATAAAACGCCGATTCCAGCCAGAAACAGCATTTTGCCACATAAAACAGTGATTCCACCTATAAACAGCATTTTGCCACATAAAACAGTGATTCTCCCTCGAAACAGCCTTTAAAGGCAAAAAATGCTGTTTCCAGCCCGAAACAGCATTTTGCCACATAAAACAGTGATTCTCCCTCGAAACAGCCTTTAAAGGCAAAAAACGCTGTTTCCAGCCCGAAACAGCATTTTGCCACATAAAACGCCGATTCCAGCCAGAAACAGCATTTTGCCACATAAAACAGTGATTCCACCTATAAACAGCATTTTGGCAGATAAAACACTGTTTCTCCATCCAAACAGCCTTTAAAGGCAAAAAACGCTGTTTCCAGCCCGAAACAGCATTTTGCCACATAAACTAGTGTTTCCACCCATAAACAGCATTTTGCCACATAAAACGCCGATTCCAGCCAGAAACAGCATTTTGCCACATAAAACAGTGATTCTCCCTCGAAACAGCCTTTAAAGGCAAAAAACGCTGTTTCCAGCCCGAAACAGCATTTTGCCACATAAAACGCCGATTCCAGCCAGAAACAGCATTTTGCCACATAAAACGCCGATTCCAGCCAGAAACAGCATTTTGCCACATAAAACAGTGATTCCACCTATAAACAGCATTTTGGCAGATAAAACACTGTTTCTCCATCCAAACAGCCTTTAAAGGCAAAAAACGCTGTTTCCAGCCCGAAACAGCATTTTGCCACATAAACTAGTGTTTCCACCCATAAACAGCATTTTGCCACATAAAACGCCGATTCCAGCCAGAAACAGCATTTTGCCACATAAAACATTGATTCCACCTATAAACAGCATTTTGCCACATAAAACAGTGATTCTCCTCGAAACAGCCTTTAAAGGCAAAAAACGCTGTTTCCAGCCCGAAACAGCATTTTGCCACATAAAACGCCGATTCCAGCCAGAAACAGCATTTTGCCACATAAAACGCCGATTCCAGCCAGAAACAGCATTTTGCCACATAAAACAGTGATTCCACCTATAAACAGCATTTTGCCACATAAAACAGTGATTCTCCCTCGAAACAGCCTTTAAAGGCAAAAAATGCTGTTTCCAGCCCGAAACAGCATTTTGCCACATAAAACAGTGATTCTCCCTCGAAACAGCCTTTAAAGGCAAAAAACGCTGTTTCCAGCCCGAAACAGCATTTTGCCACATAAAACGCCGATTCCAGCCAGAAACAGCATTTTGCCACATAAAACAGTGATTCCACCTATAAACAGCATTTTGGCAGATAAAACACTGTTTCTCCATCCAAACAGCCTTTAAAGGCAAAAAACGCTGTTTCCAGCCCGAAACAGCATTTTGCCACATAAAACGCCGATTCCAGCCAGAAACAGCATTTTGCCACATAAAACGCCGATTCCAGCCAGAAACAGCATTTTGCCACATAAAACAGTGATTCCACCTATAAACAGCATTTTGCCACATAAAACAGTGATTCTCCCTCGAAACAGCCTTTAAAGGCAAAAAATGCTGTTTCCAGCCCGAAACAGCATTTTGCCACATAAAACAGTGATTCTCCCTCGAAACAGCCTTTAAAGGCAAAAAACGCTGTTTCCAGCCCGAAACAGCATTTTGCCACATAAAACGCCGATTCCAGCCAGAAACAGCATTTTGCCACATAAAACAGTGATTCCACCTATAAACAGCATTTTGGCAGATAAAACACTGTTTCTCCATCCAAACAGCCTTTAAAGGCAAAAAACGCTGTTTCCAGCCCGAAACAGCATTTTGCCACATAAACTAGTGTTTCCACCCATAAACAGCATTTTGCCACATAAAACGCCGATTCCAGCCAGAAACAGCATTTTGCCACATAAAACAGTGATTCTCCCTCGAAACAGCCTTTAAAGGCAAAAAACGCTGTTTCCAGCCCGAAACAGCATTTTGCCACATAAAACGCCGATTCCAGCCAGAAACAGCATTTTGCCACATAAAACGCCGATTCCAGCCAGAAACAGCATTTTGCCACATAAAACAGTGATTCCACCTATAAACAGCATTTTGGCAGATAAAACACTGTTTCTCCATCCAAACAGCCTTTAAAGGCAAAAAACGCTGTTTCCAGCCCGAAACAGCATTTTGCCACATAAACTAGTGTTTCCACCCATAAACAGCATTTTGCCACATAAAACGCCGATTCCAGCCAGAAACAGCATTTTGCCACATAAAACATTGATTCCACCTATAAACAGCATTTTGCCACATAAAACAGTGATTCTCCTCGAAACAGCCTTTAAAGGCAAAAAACGCTGTTTCCAGCCCGAAACAGCATTTTGCCACATAAAACGCCGATTCCAGCCAGAAACAGCATTTTGCCACATAAAACGCCGATTCCAGCCAGAAACAGCATTTTGCCACATAAAACAGTGATTCCACCTATAAACAGCATTTTGCCACATAAAACAGTGATTCTCCCTCGAAACAGCCTTTAAAGGCAAAAAATGCTGTTTCCAGCCCGAAACAGCATTTTGCCACATAAAACAGTGATTCTCCCTCGAAACAGCCTTTAAAGGCAAAAAACGCTGTTTCCAGCCCGAAACAGCATTTTGCCACATAAAACGCCGATTCCAGCCAGAAACAGCATTTTGCCACATAAAACAGTGATTCCACCTATAAACAGCATTTTGGCAGATAAAACACTGTTTCTCCATCCAAACAGCCTTTAAAGGCAAAAAACGCTGTTTCCAGCCCGAAACAGCATTTTGCCACATAAACTAGTGTTTCCACCCATAAACAGCATTTTGCCACATAAAACGCCGATTCCAGCCAGAAACAGCATTTTGCCACATAAAACGCCGATTCCAGCCAGAAACAGCATTTTGCCACATAAAACGCCGATTCCAGCCAGAAACAGCATTTTGCCACATAAAACAGTGATTCCACCTATAAACAGCATTTTGCCACATAAAACAGTGATTCTCCCTCGAAACAGCCTTTAAAGGCAAAAAATGCTGTTTCCAGCCCGAAACAGCATTTTGCCACATAAAACAGTGATTCTCCCTCGAAACAGCCTTTAAAGGCAAAAAACGCTGTTTCCAGCCCGAAACAGCATTTTGCCACATAAAACGCCGATTCCAGCCAGAAACAGCATTTTGCCACATAAAACAGTGATTCCACCTATAAACAGCATTTTGGCAGATAAAACACTGTTTCTCCATCCAAACAGCCTTTAAAGGCAAAAAACGCTGTTTCCAGCCCGAAACAGCATTTTGCCACATAAACTAGTGTTTCCACCCATAAACAGCATTTTGCCACATAAAACGCCGATTCCAGCCAGAAACAGCATTTTGCCACATAAAACAGTGATTCTCCCTCGAAACAGCCTTTAAAGGCAAAAAACGCTGTTTCCAGCCCGAAACAGCATTTTGCCACATAAAACGCCGATTCCAGCCAGAAACAGCATTTTGCCACATAAAACGCCGATTCCAGCCAGAAACAGCATTTTGCCACATAAAACAGTGATTCCACCTATAAACAGCATTTTGGCAGATAAAACACTGTTTCTCCATCCAAACAGCCTTTAAAGGCAAAAAACGCTGTTTCCAGCCCGAAACAGCATTTTGCCACATAAACTAGTGTTTCCACCCATAAACAGCATTTTGCCACATAAAACGCCGATTCCAGCCAGAAACAGCATTTTGCCACATAAAACATTGATTCCACCTATAAACAGCATTTTGCCACATAAAACAGTGATTCTCCTCGAAACAGCCTTTAAAGGCAAAAAACGCTGTTTCCAGCCCGAAACAGCATTTTGCCACATAAAACGCCGATTCCAGCCAGAAACAGCATTTTGCCACATAAAACGCCGATTCCAGCCAGAAACAGCATTTTGCCACATAAAACAGTGATTCCACCTATAAACAGCATTTTGCCACATAAAACAGTGATTCTCCCTCGAAACAGCCTTTAAAGGCAAAAAATGCTGTTTCCAGCCCGAAACAGCATTTTGCCACATAAAACAGTGATTCTCCCTCGAAACAGCCTTTAAAGGCAAAAAACGCTGTTTCCAGCCCGAAACAGCATTTTGCCACATAAAACGCCGATTCCAGCCAGAAACAGCATTTTGCCACATAAAACAGTGATTCCACCTATAAACAGCATTTTGGCAGATAAAACACTGTTTCTCCATCCAAACAGCCTTTAAAGGCAAAAAACGCTGTTTCCAGCCCGAAACAGCATTTTGCCACATAAACTAGTGTTTCCACCCATAAACAGCATTTTGCCACATAAAACGCCGATTCCAGCCAGAAACAGCATTTTGCCACATAAAACAGTGATTCTCCCTCGAAACAGCCTTTAAAGGCAAAAAACGCTGTTTCCAGCCCGAAACAGCATTTTGCCACATAAAACGCCGATTCCAGCCAGAAACAGCATTTTGCCACATAAAACGCCGATTCCAGCCAGAAACAGCATTTTGCCACATAAAACAGTGATTCCACCTATAAACAGCATTTTGCCACATAAAACAGTGATTCTCCCTCGAAACAGCCTTTAAAGGCAAAAAACGCTGTTTCCAGCCCGAAACAGCATTTTGCCACATAAAACGCCGATTCCAGCCAGAAACAGCATTTTGCCACATAAAACAGTGATTCCACCTATAAACAGCATTTTGGCAGATAAAACACTGTTTCTCCATCCAAACAGCCTTTAAAGGCAAAAAACGCTGTTTCCAGCCCGAAACAGCATTTTGCCACATAAACTAGTGTTTCCACCCATAAACAGCATTTTGCCACATAAAACGCCGATTCCAGCCAGAAACAGCATTTTGCCACATAAAACATTGATTCCACCTATAAACAGCATTTTGCCACATAAAACAGTGATTCTCCCTCGAAACAGCCTTTAAAGGCAAAAAACGCTGTTTCCAGCCCGAAACAGCATTTTGCCACATAAAACGCCGATTCCAGCCAGAAACAGCATTTTGCCACATAAAACGCCGATTCCAGCCAGAAACAGCATTTTGCCACATAAAACAGTGATTCCACCTATAAACAGCATTTTGCCACATAAAACAGTGATTCTCCCTCGAAACAGCCTTTAAAGGCAAAAAATGCTGTTTCCAGCCCGAAACAGCATTTTGCCACATAAAACAGTGATTCTCCCTCGAAACAGCCTTTAAAGGCAAAAAACGCTGTTTCCAGCCCGAAACAGCATTTTGCCACATAAAACGCCGATTCCAGCCAGAAACAGCATTTTGCCACATAAAACAGTGATTCCACCTATAAACAGCATTTTGGCAGATAAAACACTGTTTCTCCATCCAAACAGCCTTTAAAGGCAAAAAACGCTGTTTCCAGCCCGAAACAGCATTTTGCCACATAAACTAGTGTTTCCACCCATAAACAGCATTTTGCCACATAAAACGCCGATTCCAGCCAGAAACAGCATTTTGCCACATAAAACAGTGATTCTCCCTCGAAACAGCCTTTAAAGGCAAAAAACGCTGTTTCCAGCCCGAAACAGCATTTTGCCACATAAAACGCCGATTCCAGCCAGAAACAGCATTTTGCCACATAAAACGCCGATTCCAGCCAGAAACAGCATTTTGCCACATAAAACAGTGATTCCACCTATAAACAGCATTTTGCCACATAAAACAGTGATTCTCCCTCGAAACAGCCTTTAAAGGCAAAAAACGCTGTTTCCAGCCCGAAACAGCATTTTGCCACATAAAACGCCGATTCCAGCCAGAAACAGCATTTTGCCACATAAAACAGTGATTCCACCTATAAACAGCATTTTGGCAGATAAAACACTGTTTCTCCATCCAAACAGCCTTTAAAGGCAAAAAACGCTGTTTCCAGCCCGAAACAGCATTTTGCCACATAAACTAGTGTTTCCACCCATAAACAGCATTTTGCCACATAAAACGCCGATTCCAGCCAGAAACAGCATTTTGCCACATAAAACATTGATTCCACCTATAAACAGCATTTTGCCACATAAAACAGTGATTCTCCCTCGAAACAGCCTTTAAAGGCAAAAAACGCTGTTTCCAGCCCGAAACAGCATTTTGCCACATAAAACGCCGATTCCAGCCAGAAACAGCATTTTGCCACATAAAACGCCGATTCCAGCCAGAAACAGCATTTTGCCACATAAAACAGTGATTCCACCTATAAACAGCATTTTGCCACATAAAACAGTGATTCTCCCTCGAAACAGCCTTTAAAGGCAAAAAACGCTGTTTCCAGCCCGAAACAGCATTTTGCCACATAAAACGCCGATTCCAGCCAGAAACAGCATTTTGCCACATAAAACGCCGATTCCAGCCAGAAACAGCATTTTGCCACATAAAACAGTGATTCCACCTATAAACAGCATTTTGCCACATAAAACAGTGATTCTCCCTCGAAACAGCCTTTAAAGGCAAAAAACGCTGTTTCCAGCCCGAAACAGCATTTTGCCACATAAAACGCAGATTCCAGCCAGAAACAGCATTTTGCCACATAAAACGCCGATTCCAGCCAGAAACAGCATTTTGCCACATAAAACAGTGATTCCACCTATAAACAGCATTTTGCCACATAAAACAGTGATTCTCCCTCGAAACAGCCTTTAAAGGCAAAAAACGCTGTTTCCAGCCCGAAACAGCATTTTGCCACATAAAACGCCGATTCCAGCCAGAAACAACATTTTGCCACATAAAACAGTGATTCCACCTATAAACAGTATTTTGGCAGATAAAACACTGTTTCTCCATCCAAACAGCCTTTAAAGGCAAAAAACGCTGTTTCCAGCCCGAAACAGCATTTTGCCACATAAACTAGTGTTTCCACCCATAAACAGCATTTTGCCACATAAAACGCCGATTCCAGCCAGAAACAGCATTTTGCCACATAAAACAGTGATTCTCCCTCGAAACAGCCTTTAAAGGCAAAAAACGCTGTTTCCAGCCCGAAACAGCATTTTGCCACATAAAACGCCGATTCCAGCCAGAAACAGCATTTTGCCACATAAAACGCCGATTCCAGCCAGAAACAGCATTTTGCCACATAAAACAGTGATTCCACCTATAAACAGCATTTTGCCACATAAAACAGTGATTCTCCCTCGAAACAGCCTTTAAAGGCAAAAAATGCTGTTTCCAGCCCGAAACAGCATTTTGCCACATAAAACAGTGATTCTCCCTCGAAACAGCCTTTAAAGGCAAAAAACGCTGTTTCCAGCCCGAAACAGCATTTTGCCACATAAAACGCCGATTCCAGCCAGAAACAGCATTTTGCCACATAAAACAGTGATTCCACCTATAAACAGCATTTTGGCAGATAAAACACTGTTTCTCCATCCAAACAGCCTTTAAAGGCAAAAAACGCTGTTTCCAGCCCGAAACAGCATTTTGCCACATAAACTAGTGTTTCCACCCATAAACAGCATTTTGCCACATAAAACGCCGATTCCAGCCAGAAACAGCATTTTGCCACATAAAACAGTGATTCTCCCTCGAAACAGCCTTTAAAGGCAAAAAACGCTGTTTCCAGCCCGAAACAGCATTTTGCCACATAAAACGCCGATTCCAGCCAGAAACAGCATTTTGCCACATAAAACATTGATTCCACCTATAAACAGCATTTTGCCACATAAAACAGTGATTCTCCCTCGAAACAGCCTTTAAAGGCAAAAAACGCTGTTTCCAGCCCGAAACAGCATTTTGCCACATAAAACGCCGATTCCAGCCAGAAACAGCATTTTGCCACATAAAACGCCGATTCCAGCCAGAAACAGCATTTTGCCACATAAAACATTGATTCCACCTATAAACAGCATTTTGCCACATAAAACAGTGATTCTCCCTCGAAACAGCCTTTAAAGGCAAAAAACGCTGTTTCCAGCCCGAAACAGCATTTTGCCACATAAAACGCCGATTCCAGCCAGAAACAGCATTTTGCCACATAAAACGCCGATTCCAGCCAGAAACAGCATTTTGCCACATAAAACAGTGATTCCACCTATAAACAGCATTTTGCCACATAAAACAGTGATTCTCCCTCGAAACAGCCTTTAAAGGCAAAAAACGCTGTTTCCAGCCCGAAACAGCATTTTGCCACATAAAACGCCGATTCCAGCCAGAAACAGCATTTTGCCACATAAAACGCCGATTCCAGCCAGAAACAGCATTTTGCCACATAAAACAGTGATTCCACCTATAAACAGCATTTTGCCACATAAAACAGTGATTCTCCCTCGAAACAGCCTTTAAAGGCAAAAAACGCTGTTTCCAGCCCGAAACAGCATTTTGCCACATAAAACGCCGATTCCAGCCAGAAACAACATTTTGCCACATAAAACAGTGATTCCACCTATAAACAGTATTTTGGCAGATAAAACACTGTTTCTCCATCCAAACAGCCTTTAAAGGCAAAAAACGCTGTTTCCAGCCCGAAACAGCATTTTGCCACATAAACTAGTGTTTCCACCCATAAACAGCATTTTGCCACATAAAACGCCGATTCCAGCCAGAAACAGCATTTTGCCACATAAAACAGTGATTCTCCCTCGAAACAGCCTTTAAAGGCAAAAAACGCTGTTTCCAGCCCGAAACAGCATTTTGCCACATAAAACGCCGATTCCAGCCAGAAACAGCATTTTGCCACATAAAACGCCGATTCCAGCCAGAAACAGCATTTTGCCACATAAAACAGTGATTCCACCTATAAACAGCATTTTGCCACATAAAACAGTGATTCTCCCTCGAAACAGCCTTTAAAGGCAAAAAATGCTGTTTCCAGCCCGAAACAGCATTTTGCCACATAAAACAGTGATTCTCCCTCGAAACAGCCTTTAAAGGCAAAAAACGCTGTTTCCAGCCCGAAACAGCATTTTGCCACATAAAACGCCGATTCCAGCCAGAAACAGCATTTTGCCACATAAAACAGTGATTCCACCTATAAACAGCATTTTGGCAGATAAAACACTGTTTCTCCATCCAAACAGCCTTTAAAGGCAAAAAACGCTGTTTCCAGCCCGAAACAGCATTTTGCCACATAAACTAGTGTTTCCACCCATAAACAGCATTTTGCCACATAAAACGCCGATTCCAGCCAGAAACAGCATTTTGCCACATAAAACATTGATTCCACCTATAAACAGCATTTTGCCACATAAAACAGTGATTCTCCCTCGAAACAGCCTTTAAAGGCAAAAAATGCTGTTTCCAGCCCGAAACAGCATTTTGCCACATAAAACGCCGATTCCAGCCAGAAACAGCATTTTGCCACATAAAACGCCGATTCCAGCCAGAAACAGCATTTTGCCACATAAAACAGTGATTCCACCTATAAACAGCATTTTGCCACATAAAACAGTGATTCTCCCTCGAAACAGCCTTTAAAGGCAAAAAACGCTGTTTCCAGCCCGAAACAGCATTTTGCCACATAAAACGCCGATTCCAGCCAGAAACAGCATTTTGCCACATAAAACAGTGATTCCACCTATAAACAGCATTTTGGCAGATAAAACACTGTTTCTCCATCCAAACAGCCTTTAAAGGCAAAAAACGCTGTTTCCAGCCCGAAACAGCATTTTGCCACATAAACTAGTGTTTCCACCCATAAACAGCATTTTGCCACATAAAACGCCGATTCCAGCCAGAAACAGCATTTTGCCACATAAAACATTGATTCCACCTATAAACAGCATTTGCCACATAAAACAGTGATTCTCCTCGAAACAGCCTTTAAAGGCAAAAAACGCTGTTTCCAGCCCGAAACAGCATTTTGCCACATAAAACGCCGATTCCAGCCAGAAACAGCATTTTGCCACATAAAACAGTGATTCCACCTATAAACAGCATTTTGCCACATAAAACAGTGATTCTCCCTCGAAACAGCCTTTAAAGGCAAAAAATGCTGTTTCCAGCCCGAAACAGCATTTTGCCACATAAAACAATGATTCTCCCTCGAAACAGCCTTTAAAGGCAAAAAACGCTGTTTCCAGCCCGAAACAGCATTTTGCCACATAAAACGCCGATTCCAGCCAGAAACAGCATTTTGCCACATAAAACAGTGATTCCACCTATAAACAGCATTTTGGCAGATAAAACACTGTTTCTCCATCCAAACAGCCTTTAAAGGCAAAAAAACGCTGTTTCCAGCCCGAAACAGCATTTTGCCACATAAACTAGTGTTTCCACCCATAAACAGCATTTTGCCACATAAAACGCCGATTCCAGCCAGAAACAGCATTTTGCCACATAAAACAGTGATTCTCCCTCGAAACAGCCTTTAAAGGCAAAAAACCGCTGTTCCCAGCCCGAAAACAGCATTTTGCCACATAAAACGCCGATTCCAGCCCGAAACAGCATTTTGCCACATAAAACGCCGATTCCAGCCAGAAACAGCATTTTGCCACATAAAACAGTGATTCCACCTATAAACAGCATTTTGGCAGATAAAACACTGTTTCTCCATCCAAACAGCCTTTAAAGGCAAAAAACGCTGTTTCCAGCCCGAAACAGCATTTTGCCACATAAACTAGTGTTTCCACCCATAAACAGCATTTTGCCACATAAAACGCCGATTCCAGCCAGAAACAGCATTTTGCCACATAAAACAGTGATTCTCCCTCGAAACAGCCTTTAAAGGCAAAAAAACGCTGTTTCCAGCCCGAAACAGCATTTTGCCACATAAAACGCCGATTCCAGCCAGAAACAGCATTTTGCCACATAAAACGCCGATTCCAGCCAGAAACAGCATTTTGCCACATAAAACAGTGATTCCACCTATAAACAGCATTTTGCCACATAAAACAGTGATTCTCCCTCGAAACAGCCTTTAAAGGCAAAAAATGCTGTTTCCAGCCCGAAACAGCATTTTGCCACATAAAACGCCGATTCCAGCCAGAAACAACATTTTGCCACATAAAACAGTGATTCCACCTATAAACAGTATTTTGGCAGATAAAACACTGTTTCTCCATCCAAACAGCCTTTAAAGGCAAAAAACGCTGTTTCCAGCCCGAAACAGCATTTTGCCACATAAACTAGTGTTTCCACCCATAAACAGCATTTTGCCACATAAAACGCCGATTCCAGCCAGAAACAGCATTTTGCCACATAAAACAGTGATTCTCCCTCGAAACAGCCTTTAAAGGCAAAAAACGCTGTTTCCAGCCCGAAACAGCATTTTGCCACATAAAACGCCGATTCCAGCCAGAAACAGCATTTTGCCACATAAAACGCCGATTCCAGCCAGAAACAGCATTTTGCCACATAAAACAGTGATTCCACCTATAAACAGCATTTTGCCACATAAAACAGTGATTCTCCCTCGAAACAGCCTTTAAAGGCAAAAAATGCTGTTTCCAGCCCGAAACAGCATTTTGCCACATAAAACAGTGATTCTCCCTCGAAACAGCCTTTAAAGGCAAAAAACGCTGTTTCCAGCCCGAAACAGCATTTTGCCACATAAAACGCCGATTCCAGCCAGAAACAGCATTTTGCCACATAAAACAGTGATTCCACCTATAAACAGCATTTTGGCAGATAAAACACTGTTTCTCCATCCAAACAGCCTTTAAAGGCAAAAAACGCTGTTTCCAGCCCGAAACAGCATTTTGCCACATAAACTAGTGTTTCCACCCATAAACAGCATTTTGCCACATAAAACGCCGATTCCAGCCAGAAACAGCATTTTGCCACATAAAACAGTGATTCTCCCTCGAAACAGCCTTTAAAGGCAAAAAAACGCTGTTTCCAGCCCGAAACAGCATTTTGCCACATAAAACGCCGATTCCAGCCAGAAACAGCATTTTGCCACATAAAACATTGATTCCACCTATAAACAGCATTTTGCCACATAAAACAGTGATTCTCCCTCGAAACAGCCTTTAAAGGCAAAAAACGCTGTTTCCAGCCCGAAACAGCATTTTGCCACATAAAACGCCGATTCCAGCCAGAAACAGCATTTTGCCACATAAAACGCCGATTCCAGCCAGAAACAGCATTTTGCCACATAAAACATTGATTCCACCTATAAACAGCATTTTGCCACATAAAACAGTGATTCTCCCTCGAAACAGCCTTTAAAGGCAAAAAACGCTGTTTCCAGCCCGAAACAGCATTTTGCCACATAAAACGCCGATTCCAGCCAGAAACAGCATTTTGCCACATAAAACGCCGATTCCAGCCAGAAACAGCATTTTGCCACATAAAACAGTGATTCCACCTATAAACAGCATTTTGCCACATAAAACAGTGATTCTCCCTCGAAACAGCCTTTAAAGGCAAAAAACGCTGTTTCCAGCCCGAAACAGCATTTTGCCACATAAAACGCCGATTCCAGCCAGAAACAGCATTTTGCCACATAAAACGCCGATTCCAGCCAGAAACAGCATTTTGCCACATAAAAACAGTGATTCCACCTATAAACAGCATTTTGCCACATAAAACAGTGATTCTCCCTCGAAACAGCCTTTAAAGGCAAAAAACGCTGTTTCCAGCCCGAAACAGCATTTTGCCACATAAAACGCCGATTCCAGCCAGAAACAACATTTTGCCACATAAAACAGTGATTCCACCTATAAACAGTATTTTGGCAGATAAAACACTGTTTCTCCATCCAAACAGCCTTTAAAGGCAAAAAAACGCTGTTTCCAGCCCGAAACAGCATTTTGCCACATAAACTAGTGTTTCCACCCATAAACAGCATTTTGCCACATAAAACGCCGATTCCAGCCAGAAACAGCATTTTGCCACATAAAACAGTGATTCTCCCTCGAAACAGCCTTTAAAGGCAAAAAACGCTGTTTCCAGCCCGAAACAGCATTTTGCCACATAAAACGCCGATTCCAGCCAGAAACAGCATTTTGCCACATAAAACGCCGATTCCAGCCAGAAACAGCATTTTGCCACATAAAACAGTGATTCCACCTATAAACAGCATTTTGCCACATAAAACAGTGATTCTCCCTCGAAACAGCCTTTAAAGGCAAAAAATGCTGTTTCCAGCCCGAAACAGCATTTTGCCACATAAAACAGTGATTCTCCCTCGAAACAGCCTTTAAAGGCAAAAAACGCTGTTTCCAGCCCGAAACAGCATTTTGCCACATAAAACGCCGATTCCAGCCAGAAACAGCATTTTGCCACATAAAACAGTGATTCCACCTATAAACAGCATTTTGGCAGATAAAACACTGTTTCTCCATCCAAACAGCCTTTAAAGGCAAAAAACGCTGTTTCCAGCCCGAAACAGCATTTTGCCACATAAACTAGTGTTTCCACCCATAAACAGCATTTTGCCACATAAAACGCCGATTCCAGCCAGAAACAGCATTTTGCCACATAAAACATTGATTCCACCTATAAACAGCATTTTGCCACATAAAACAGTGATTCTCCCTCGAAACAGCCTTTAAAGGCAAAAAATGCTGTTTCCAGCCCGAAACAGCATTTTGCCACATAAAACGCCGATTCCAGCCAGAAACAGCATTTTGCCACATAAAACGCCGATTCCAGCCAGAAACAGCATTTTGCCACATAAAACAGTGATTCCACCTATAAACAGCATTTTGCCACATAAAACAGTGATTCTCCCTCGAAACAGCCTTTAAAGGCAAAAAACGCTGTTTCCAGCCCGAAACAGCATTTTGCCACATAAAACGCCGATTCCAGCCAGAAACAGCATTTTGCCACATAAAACAGTGATTCCACCTATAAACAGCATTTTGGCAGATAAAACACTGTTTCTCCATCCAAACAGCCTTTAAAGGCAAAAAACGCTGTTTCCAGCCCGAAACAGCATTTTGCCACATAAACTAGTGTTTCCACCCATAAACAGCATTTTGCCACATAAAACGCCGATTCCAGCCAGAAACAGCATTTTGCCACATAAAACATTGATTCCACCTATAAACAGCATTTTGCCACATAAAACAGTGATTCTCCTCGAAACAGCCTTTAAAGGCAAAAAACGCTGTTTCCAGCCCGAAACAGCATTTTGCCACATAAAACGCCGATTCCAGCCAGAAACAGCATTTTGCCACATAAAACAGTGATTCCACCTATAAACAGCATTTTGCCACATAAAACAGTGATTCTCCCTCGAAACAGCCTTTAAAGGCAAAAAATGCTGTTTCCAGCCCGAAACAGCATTTTGCCACATAAAACAATGATTCTCCCTCGAAACAGCCTTTAAAGGCAAAAAACGCTGTTTCCAGCCCGAAACAGCATTTTGCCACATAAAACGCCGATTCCAGCCAGAAACAGCATTTTGCCACATAAAACAGTGATTCCACCTATAAACAGCATTTTGGCAGATAAAACACTGTTTCTCCATCCAAACAGCCTTTAAAGGCAAAAAACGCTGTTTCCAGCCCGAAACAGCATTTTGCCACATAAACTAGTGTTTCCACCCATAAACAGCATTTTGCCACATAAAACGCCGATTCCAGCCAGAAACAGCATTTTGCCACATAAAACAGTGATTCTCCCTCGAAACAGCCTTTAAAGGCAAAAAAACGCTGTTTCCAGCCCGAAACAGCATTTTGCCACATAAAACGCCGATTCCAGCCCGAAACAGCATTTTGCCACATAAAACGCCGATTCCAGCCAGAAACAGCATTTTGCCACATAAAACAGTGATTCCACCTATAAACAGCATTTTGGCAGATAAAACCACTGTTTCTCCATCCAAACAGCCTTTAAAGGCAAAAAACGCTGTTTCCAGCCCGAAACAGCATTTTGCCACATAAAACTAGTGTTTCCACCCATAAACAGCATTTTGCCACATAAAACGCCGATTCCAGCCAGAAACAGCATTTTGCCACATAAAACAGTGATTCTCCCTCGAAACAGCCTTTAAAGGCAAAAAACGCTGTTTCCCAGCCCGAAACAGCATTTTGCCACATAAAACGCCGATTCCAGCCAGAAACAGCATTTTGCCACATAAAACGCCGATTCCAGCCAGAAACAGCATTTTGCCACATAAAACAGTGATTCCACCTATAAACAGCATTTTGCCACATAAAACAGTGATTCTCCCTCGAAACAGCCTTTAAAGGCAAAAAATGCTGTTTCCAGCCCGAAACAGCATTTTGCCACATAAACAGTGATTCTCCCTCGAAACAGCCTTTAAAGGCAAAAAACGCTGTTTCCAGCCCGAAACAGCATTTTGCCACATAAAACGCCGATTCCAGCCAGAAACAGCATTTTGCCACATAAAACAGTGATTCCACCTATAAACAGCATTTTGGCAGATAAAACACTGTTTCTCCATCCAAACAGCCTTTAAAGGCAAAAAACGCTGTTTCCAGCCCGAAACAGCATTTTGCCACATAAACTAGTGTTTCCACCCATAAACAGCATTTTGCCACATAAAACGCCGATTCCAGCCAGAAACAGCATTTTGCCACATAAAACATTGATTCCACCTATAAACAGCATTTTGCCACATAAAACAGTGATTCTCCCTCGAAACAGCCTTTAAAGGCAAAAAATGCTGTTTCCAGCCCGAAACAGCATTTTCACATAAAACGCCGATTCCAGCCAGAAACAGCATTTTGCCACATAAAACGCCGATTCCAGCCAGAAACAGCATTTTGCCACATAAAACAGTGATTCCACCTATAAACAGCATTTTGCCACATAAAACAGTGATTCTCCCTCGAAACAGCCTTTAAAGGCAAAAAACGCTGTTTCCCAGCCCGAAACAGCATTTTGCCACATAAAACGCCGATTCCAGCCAGAAACAGCATTTTGCCACATAAAACAGTGATTCCACCTATAAACAGCATTTTGGCAGATAAAACACTGTTTCTCCATCCAAACAGCCTTTAAAGGCAAAAAAACGCTGTTTCCAGCCCGAAACAGCATTTTGCCACATAAACTAGTGTTTCCACCCATAAACAGCATTTTGCCACATAAAACGCCGATTCCAGCCAGAAACAGCATTTTGCCACATAAAACATTGATTCCACCTATAAACAGCATTTTGCCACATAAAACAGTGATTCTCCTCGAAACAGCCTTTAAAGGCAAAAAACGCTGTTTCCAGCCCGAAACAGCATTTTGCCACATAAAACGCCGATTCCAGCCAGAAACAGCATTTTGCCACATAAAACAGTGATTCCACCTATAAACAGCATTTTGCCACATAAAACAGTGATTCTCCCTCGAAACAGCCTTTAAAGGCAAAAAATGCTGTTTCCAGCCCGAAACAGCATTTTGCCACATAAAACAATGATTCTCCCTCGAAACAGCCTTTAAAGGCAAAAAACGCTGTTTCCAGCCCGAAACAGCATTTTGCCACATAAAACGCCGATTCCCAGCCAGAAACAGCATTTTGCCACATAAAACAGTGATTCCACCTATAAACAGCATTTTGGCAGATAAAACACTGTTTCTCCATCCAAACAGCCTTTAAAGGCAAAAAAACGCTGTTTCCAGCCCGAAACAGCATTTTGCCACATAAACTAGTGTTTCCACCCATAAACAGCATTTTGCACATAAAACGCCGATTCCAGCCAGAAACAGCATTTTGCCACATAAAACAGTGATTCTCCCTCGAAACAGCCTTTAAAGGCAAAAAACGCTGTTTCCAGCCCGAAACAGCATTTTGCCACATAAAACGCCGATTCCAGCCCGAAACAGCATTTTGCCACATAAAACGCCGATTCCAGCCAGAAACAGCATTTTGCCACATAAAACAGTGATTCCACCTATAAACAGCATTTTGGCAGATAAAACACTGTTTCTCCATCCAAACAGCCTTTAAAGGCAAAAAACGCTGTTTCCAGCCCGAAACAGCATTTTGCCACATAAACTAGTGTTTCCACCCATAAACAGCATTTTGCCACATAAAACGCCGATTCCAGCCAGAAACAGCATTTTGCCACATAAAACAGTGATTCTCCCTCGAAACAGCCTTTAAAGGCAAAAAAACGCTGTTTCCAGCCCGAAACAGCATTTTGCCACATAAAACGCCGATTCCAGCCAGAAACAGCATTTTGCCACATAAAACGCCGATTCCAGCCAGAAACAGCATTTTGCCACATAAAACAGTGATTCCACCTATAAACAGCATTTTGCCACATAAAACAGTGATTCTCCCTCGAAACAGCCTTTAAAGGCAAAAAATGCTGTTTCCAGCCCGAAACAGCATTTTGCCACATAAAACAGTGATTCTCCCTCGAAACAGCCTTTAAAGGCAAAAAAACGCTGTTTCCAGCCCGAAACAGCATTTTGCCACATAAAACGCCGATTCCAGCCAGAAACAGCATTTTGCCACATAAAACAGTGATTCCACCTATAAACAGCATTTTGGCAGATAAAACACTGTTTCTCCATCCAAACAGCCTTTAAAGGCAAAAAACGCTGTTTCCAGCCCGAAACAGCATTTTGCCACATAAACTAGTGTTTCCACCCATAAACAGCATTTTGCCACATAAAACGCCGATTCCAGCCAGAAACAGCATTTTGCCACATAAAACATTGATTCCACCTATAAACAGCATTTTGCCACATAAAACAGTGATTCTCCCTCGAAACAGCCTTTAAAGGCAAAAAAATGCTGTTTCCAGCCCGAAACAGCATTTTGCCACATAAAACGCCGATTCCAGCCAGAAACAGCATTTTGCCACATAAAACGCCGATTCCAGCCAGAAACAGCATTTTGCCACATAAAACAGTGATTCCACCTATAAACAGCATTTTGCCACATAAAACAGTGATTCTCCCTCGAAACAGCCTTTAAAGGCAAAAAACGCTGTTTCCAGCCCGAAACAGCATTTTGCCACATAAAACGCCGATTCCAGCCAGAAACAGCATTTTGCCACATAAAACAGTGATTCCACCTATAAACAGCATTTTGGCAGATAAAACACTGTTTCTCCATCCAAACAGCCTTTAAAGGCAAAAAACGCTGTTTCCAGCCCGAAACAGCATTTTGCCACATAAACTAGTGTTTCCACCCATAAACAGCATTTTGCCACATAAAACGCCGATTCCAGCCAGAAACAGCATTTTGCCACATAAAACATTGATTCCACCTATAAACAGCATTTTGCCACATAAAACAGTGATTCTCCTCGAAACAGCCTTTAAAGGCAAAAAACGCTGTTTCCAGCCCGAAACAGCATTTTGCCACATAAAACGCCGATTCCAGCCAGAAACAGCATTTTGCCACATAAAACAGTGATTCCACCTATAAACAGCATTTTGCCACATAAAACAGTGATTCTCCCTCGAAACAGCCTTTAAAGGCAAAAAATGCTGTTTCCAGCCCGAAACAGCATTTTGCCACATAAAACAATGATTCTCCCTCGAAACAGCCTTTAAAGGCAAAAAACGCTGTTTCCAGCCCGAAACAGCATTTTGCCACATAAAACGCCGATTCCAGCCAGAAACAGCATTTTGCCACATAAAACAGTGATTCCACCTATAAACAGCATTTTGGCAGATAAAACACTGTTTCTCCATCCAAACAGCCTTTAAAGGCAAAAAACGCTGTTTCCAGCCCGAAACAGCATTTTGCCACATAAACTAGTGTTTCCACCCATAAACAGCATTTTGCCACATAAAACGCCGATTCCAGCCAGAAACAGCATTTTGCCACATAAAACAGTGATTCTCCCTCGAAACAGCCTTTAAAGGCAAAAAACGCTGTTTCCAGCCCGAAACAGCATTTTGCCACATAAAACGCCGATTCCAGCCCGAAACAGCATTTTGCCACATAAAACGCCGATTCCAGCCAGAAACAGCATTTTGCCACATAAAACAGTGATTCCACCTATAAACAGCATTTTGGCAGATAAAACACTGTTTCTCCATCCAAACAGCCTTTAAAGGCAAAAAACGCTGTTTCCAGCCCGAAACAGCATTTTGCCACATAAACTAGTGTTTCCACCCATAAACAGCATTTTGCCACATAAAACGCCGATTCCAGCCAGAAACAGCATTTTGCCACATAAAACATTGATTCCACCTATAAACAGCATTTTGCCACATAAAACAGTGATTCTCCTCGAAACAGCCTTTAAAGGCAAAAAACGCTGTTTCCAGCCCGAAACAGCATTTTGCCACATAAAACGCCGATTCCAGCCAGAAACAGCATTTTGCCACATAAAACAGTGATTCCACCTATAAACAGCATTTTGCCACATAAAACAGTGATTCTCCCTCGAAACAGCCTTTAAAGGCAAAAAATGCTGTTTCCAGCCCGAAACAGCATTTTGCCACATAAAACAGTGATTCTCCCTCGAAACAGCCTTTAAAGGCAAAAAACGCTGTTTCCAGCCCGAAACAGCATTTTGCCACATAAAACGCCGATTCCAGCCAGAAACAGCATTTTGCCACATAAAACAGTGATTCCACCTATAAACAGCATTTTGGCAGATAAAACACTGTTTCTCCATCCAAACAGCCTTTAAAGGCAAAAAACGCTGTTTCCAGCCCGAAACAGCATTTTGCCACATAAACTAGTGTTTCCACCCATAAACAGCATTTTGCCACATAAAACGCCGATTCCAGCCAGAAACAGCATTTTGCCACATAAAACATTGATTCCACCTATAAACAGCATTTTGCCACATAAAACAGTGATTCTCCTCGAAACAGCCTTTAAAGGCAAAAAACGCTGTTTCCAGCCCGAAACAGCATTTTGCCACATAAAACGCCGATTCCAGCCAGAAACAGCATTTTGCCACATAAAACAGTGATTCCACCTATAAACAGTATTTTGGCAGATAAAACACTGTTTCTCCATCCAAACAGCCTTTAAAGGCAAAAAACGCTGTTTCCAGCCCGAAACAGCATTTTGCCACATAAACTAGTGTTTCCACCCATAAACAGCATTTTGCCACATAAAACGCCGATTCCAGCCAGAAACAGCATTTTGCCACATAAAACAGTGATTCTCCCTCGAAACAGCCTTTAAAGGCAAAAAACGCTGTTTCCAGCCCGAAACAGCATTTTGCCACATAAAACGCCGATTCCAGCCAGAAACAGCATTTTGCCACATAAAACGCCGATTCCAGCCAGAAACAGCATTTTGCCACATAAAACAGTGATTCCACCTATAAACAGCATTTTGCCACATAAAACAGTGATTCTCCCTCGAAACAGCCTTTAAAGGCAAAAAATGCTGTTTCCAGCCCGAAACAGCATTTTGCCACATAAAACAGTGATTCTCCCTCGAAACAGCCTTTAAAGGCAAAAAACGCTGTTTCCAGCCCGAAACAGCATTTTGCCACATAAAACGCCGATTCCAGCCAGAAACAGCATTTTGCCACATAAAACAGTGATTCCACCTATAAACAGCATTTTGGCAGATAAAACACTGTTTCTCCATCCAAACAGCCTTTAAAGGCAAAAAACGCAGTTTCCAGCCCGAAACAGCATTTTGCCACATAAAACGCCGATTCCAGCCAGAAACAGCATTTTGCCACATAAAACGCCGATTCCAGCCAGAAACAGCATTTTGCCACATAAAACAGTGATTCCACCTATAAACAGCATTTTGCCACATAAAACAGTGATTCTCCCTCGAAACAGCCTTTAAAGGCAAAAAACGCTGTTTCCAGCCCGAAACAGCATTTTGCCACATAAAACGCCGATTCCAGCCAGAAACAGCATTTTGCCACATAAAACAGTGATTCCACCTATAAACAGCATTTTGGCAGATAAAACACTGTTTCTCCATCCAAACAGCCTTTAAAGGCAAAAAACGCTGTTTCCAGCCCGAAACAGCATTTTGCCACATAAACTAGTGTTTCCACCCATAAACAGCATTTTGCCACATAAAACGCCGATTCCAGCCAGAAACAGCATTTTGCCACATAAAACAGTGATTCTCCCTCGAAACAGCCTTTAAAGGCAAAAAACGCTGTTTCCAGCCCGAAACAGCATTTTGCCACATAAAACGCCGATTCCAGCCCGAAACAGCATTTTGCCACATAAAACGCCGATTCCAGCCAGAAACAGCATTTTGCCACATAAAACAGTGATTCCACCTATAAACAGCATTTTGGCAGATAAAACACTGTTTCTCCATCCAAACAGCCTTTAAAGGCAAAAAACGCTGTTTCCAGCCCGAAACAGCATTTTGCCACATAAACTAGTGTTTCCACCCATAAACAGCATTTTGCCACATAAAACGCCGATTCCAGCCAGAAACAGCATTTTGCCACATAAAACAGTGATTCTCCCTCGAAAACAGCCTTTAAAGGCAAAAAACGCTGTTTCCAGCCCGAAACAGCATTTTGCCACATAAAACGCCGATTCCAGCCAGAAACAGCATTTTGCCACATAAAACGCCGATTCCAGCCAGAAACAGCATTTTGCCACATAAAACAGTGATTCCACCTATAAACAGCATTTTGCCACATAAAACAGTGATTCTCCCTCGAAACAGCCTTTAAAGGCAAAAAATGCTGTTTCCAGCCCGAAACAGCATTTTGCCACATAAAACAGTGATTCTCCCTCGAAACAGCCTTTAAAGGCAAAAAAACGCTGTTTCCAGCCCGAAACAGCATTTTGCCACATAAAACGCCGATTCCAGCCAGAAACAGCATTTTGCCACATAAAACAGTGATTCCACCTATAAACAGCATTTTGGCAGATAAAACACTGTTTCTCCATCCAAACAGCCTTTAAAGGCAAAAAACGCTGTTTCCAGCCCGAAACAGCATTTTGCCACATAAACTAGTGTTTCCACCCATAAACAGCATTTTGCCACATAAAACGCCGATTCCAGCCAGAAACAGCATTTTGCCACATAAAACATTGATTCCACCTATAAACAGCATTTTGCCACATAAAACAGTGATTCTCCCTCGAAACAGCCTTTAAAGGCAAAAAATGCTGTTTCCAGCCCGAAACAGCATTTTGCCACATAAAACGCCGATTCCAGCCAGAAACAGCATTTTGCCACATAAAACGCCGATTCCAGCCAGAAACAGCATTTTGCCACATAAAACAGTGATTCCACCTATAAACAGCATTTTGCCACATAAAACAGTGATTCTCCCTCGAAACAGCCTTTAAAGGCAAAAAACGCTGTTTCCAGCCCGAAACAGCATTTTGCCACATAAAACGCCGATTCCAGCCAGAAACAGCATTTTGCCACATAAAACAGTGATTCCACCTATAAACAGCATTTTGGCAGATAAAACACTGTTTCTCCATCCAAACAGCCTTTAAAGGCAAAAAACGCTGTTTCCAGCCCGAAACAGCATTTTGCCACATAAACTAGTGTTTCCACCCATAAACAGCATTTTGCCACATAAAACGCCGATTCCAGCCAGAAACAGCATTTTGCCACATAAAACATTGATTCCACCTATAAACAGCATTTTGCCACATAAAACAGTGATTCTCCTCGAAACAGCCTTTAAAGGCAAAAAACGCTGTTTCCAGCCCGAAACAGCATTTTGCCACATAAAACGCCGATTCCAGCCAGAAACAGCATTTTGCCACATAAAACAGTGATTCCACCTATAAACAGCATTTTGCCACATAAAACAGTGATTCTCCCTCGAAACAGCCTTTAAAGGCAAAAAATGCTGTTTCCAGCCCGAAACAGCATTTTGCCACATAAAACAATGATTCTCCCTCGAAACAGCCTTTAAAGGCAAAAAACGCTGTTTCCAGCCCGAAACAGCATTTTGCCACATAAAACGCCGATTCCAGCCAGAAACAGCATTTTGCCACATAAAACAGTGATTCCACCTATAAACAGCATTTTGGCAGATAAAACACTGTTTCTCCATCCAAACAGCCTTTAAAGGCAAAAAACGCTGTTTCCAGCCCGAAACAGCATTTTGCCACATAAACTAGTGTTTCCACCCATAAACAGCATTTTGCCACATAAAACGCCGATTCCAGCCAGAAACAGCATTTTGCCACATAAAACAGTGATTCTCCCTCGAAACAGCCTTTAAAGGCAAAAAACGCTGTTTCCAGCCCGAAACAGCATTTTGCCACATAAAACGCCGATTCCAGCCCGAAACAGCATTTTGCCACATAAAACGCCGATTCCAGCCAGAAACAGCATTTTGCCACATAAAACAGTGATTCCACCTATAAACAGCATTTTGGCAGATAAAACACTGTTTCTCCATCCAAACAGCCTTTAAAGGCAAAAAACGCTGTTTCCAGCCCGAAACAGCATTTTGCCACATAAACTAGTGTTTCCACCCATAAACAGCATTTTGCCACATAAAACGCCGATTCCAGCCAGAAACAGCATTTTGCCACATAAAACATTGATTCCACCTATAAACAGCATTTTGCCACATAAAACAGTGATTCTCCTCGAAACAGCCTTTAAAGGCAAAAAACGCTGTTTCCAGCCCGAAACAGCATTTTGCCACATAAAACGCCGATTCCAGCCAGAAACAGCATTTTGCCACATAAAACAGTGATTCCACCTATAAACAGCATTTTGCCACATAAAACAGTGATTCTCCCTCGAAACAGCCTTTAAAGGCAAAAAATGCTGTTTCCAGCCCGAAACAGCATTTTGCCACATAAAACAGTGATTCTCCCTCGAAACAGCCTTTAAAGGCAAAAAACGCTGTTTCCAGCCCGAAACAGCATTTTGCCACATAAAACGCCGATTCCAGCCAGAAACAGCATTTTGCCACATAAAACAGTGATTCCACCTATAAACAGCATTTTGGCAGATAAAACACTGTTTCTCCATCCAAACAGCCTTTAAAGGCAAAAAACGCTGTTTCCAGCCCGAAACAGCATTTTGCCACATAAACTAGTGTTTCCACCCATAAACAGCATTTTGCCACATAAAACGCCGATTCCAGCCAGAAACAGCATTTTGCCACATAAAACATTGATTCCACCTATAAACAGCATTTTGCCACATAAAACAGTGATTCTCCTCGAAACAGCCTTTAAAGGCAAAAAACGCTGTTTCCAGCCCGAAACAGCATTTTGCCACATAAAACGCCGATTCCAGCCAGAAACAGCATTTTGCCACATAAAACAGTGATTCCACCTATAAACAGTATTTTGGCAGATAAAACACTGTTTCTCCATCCAAACAGCCTTTAAAGGCAAAAAACGCTGTTTCCAGCCCGAAACAGCATTTTGCCACATAAACTAGTGTTTCCACCCATAAACAGCATTTTGCCACATAAAACGCCGATTCCAGCCAGAAACAGCATTTTGCCACATAAAACAGTGATTCTCCCTCGAAACAGCCTTTAAAGGCAAAAAACGCTGTTTCCAGCCCGAAACAGCATTTTGCCACATAAAACGCCGATTCCAGCCAGAAACAGCATTTTGCCACATAAAACGCCGATTCCAGCCAGAAACAGCATTTTGCCACATAAAACAGTGATTCCACCTATAAACAGCATTTTGCCACATAAAACAGTGATTCTCCCTCGAAACAGCCTTTAAAGGCAAAAAATGCTGTTTCCAGCCCGAAACAGCATTTTGCCACATAAAACAGTGATTCTCCCTCGAAACAGCCTTTAAAGGCAAAAAACGCTGTTTCCAGCCCGAAACAGCATTTTGCCACATAAAACGCCGATTCCAGCCAGAAACAGCATTTTGCCACATAAAACAGTGATTCCACCTATAAACAGCATTTTGGCAGATAAAACACTGTTTCTCCATCCAAACAGCCTTTAAAGGCAAAAAACGCAGTTTCCAGCCCGAAACAGCATTTTGCCACATAAAACGCCGATTCCAGCCAGAAACAGCATTTTGCCACATAAAACGCCGATTCCAGCCAGAAACAGCATTTTGCCACATAAAACAGTGATTCCACCTATAAACAGCATTTTGCCACATAAAACAGTGATTCTCCCTCGAAACAGCCTTTAAAGGCAAAAAACGCTGTTTCCAGCCCGAAACAGCATTTTGCCACATAAAACGCCGATTCCAGCCAGAAACAGCATTTTGCCACATAAAACAGTGATTCCACCTATAAACAGCATTTTGGCAGATAAAACACTGTTTCTCCATCCAAACAGCCTTTAAAGGCAAAAAACGCTGTTTCCAGCCCGAAACAGCATTTTGCCACATAAACTAGTGTTTCCACCCATAAACAGCATTTTGCCACATAAAACGCCGATTCCAGCCAGAAACAGCATTTTGCCACATAAAACATTGATTCCACCTATAAACAGCATTTTGCCACATAAAACAGTGATTCTCCCTCGAAACAGCCTTTAAAGGCAAAAAACGCTGTTTCCAGCCCGAAACAGCATTTTGCCACATAAAACGCCGATTCCAGCCAGAAACAGCATTTTGCCACATAAAACGCCGATTCCAGCCAGAAACAGCATTTTGCCACATAAAACGCCGATTCCAGCCAGAAACAGCATTTTGCCACATAAAACAGTGATTCCACCTATAAACAGCATTTTGCCACATAAAACAGTGATTCTCCCTCGAAACAGCCTTTAAAGGCAAAAAACGCTGTTTCCAGCCCGAAACAGCATTTTGCCACATAAAACGCCGATTCCAGCCAGAAACAGCATTTTGCCACATAAAACGCCGATTCCAGCCAGAAACAGCATTTTGCCACATAAAACAGTGATTCCACCTATAAACAGCATTTTGCCACATAAAACAGTGATTCTCCCTCGAAACAGCCTTTAAAGGCAAAAAACGCTGTTTCCAGCCCGAAACAGCATTTTGCCACATAAAACGCCGATTCCAGCCAGAAACAGCATTTTGCCACATAAAACAGTGATTCCACCTATAAACAGTATTTTGGCAGATAAAACACTGTTTCTCCATCCAAACAGCCTTTAAAGGCAAAAAACGCTGTTTCCAGCCCGAAACAGCATTTTGCCACATAAACTAGTGTTTCCACCCATAAACAGCATTTTGCCACATAAAACGCCGATTCCAGCCAGAAACAGCATTTTGCCACATAAAACGCCGATTCCAGCCAGAAACAGCATTTTGCCACATAAAACAGTGATTCCACCTATAAACAGCATTTTGCCACATAAAACAGTGATTCTCCCTCGAAACAGCCTTTAAAGGCAAAAAACGCTGTTTCCAGCCCGAAACAGCATTTTGCCACATAAAACGCTGATTCCAGCCAGAAACAGCATTTTGCCACATAAAACAGTGATTCCACCTATAAACAGCATTTTGGCAGATAAAACACTGTTTCTCCATCCAAACAGCCTTTAAAGGCAAAAAACGCTGTTTCCAGCCCGAAACAGCATTTTGCCACATAAACTAGTGTTTCCACCCATAAACAGCATTTTGCCACATAAAACGCCGATTCCAGCCAGAAACAGCATTTTGCCACATAAAACATTGATTCCACCTATAAACAGCATTTTGCCACATAAAACAGTGATTCTCCCTCGAAACAGCCTTTAAAGGCAAAAAACGCTGTTTCCAGCCCGAAACAGCATTTTGCCACATAAAACGCCGATTCCAGCCAGAAACAGCATTTTGCCACATAAAACGCCGATTCCAGCCAGAAACAGCATTTTGCCACATAAAACGCCGATTCCAGCCAGAAACAGCATTTTGCCACATAAAACAGTGATTCCACCTATAAACAGCATTTTGCCACATAAAACAGTGATTCTCCCTCGAAACAGCCTTTAAAGGCAAAAAACGCTGTTTCCAGCCCGAAACAGCATTTTGCCACATAAAACGCCGATTCCAGCCAGAAACAGCATTTTGCCACATAAAACGCCGATTCCAGCCAGAAACAGCATTTTGCCACATAAAACAGTGATTCCACCTATAAACAGCATTTTGCCACATAAAACAGTGATTCTCCCTCGAAACAGCCTTTAAAGGCAAAAAACGATGTTTCCAGCCCGAAACAGCATTTTGCCACATAAAACGCCGATTCCAGCCAGAAACAGCATTTTGCCACATAAAACAGTGATTCCACCTATAAACAGTATTTTGCCAGATAAAACACTGTTTCTCCATCCAAACAGCCTTTAAAGGCAAAAAACGCTGTTTCCAGCCCGAAACAGCATTTTGCCACATAAACTAGTGTTTCCACCCATAAACAGCATTTTGCCACATAAAACGCCGATTCCAGCCAGAAACAGCATTTTGCCACATAAAACAGTGATTCTCCCTCGAAACAGCCTTTAAAGGCAAAAAACGCTGTTTCCAGCCCGAAACAGCATTTTGCCACATAAAACGCCGATTCCAGCCAGAAACAGCATTTTGCCACATAAAACGCCGATTCCAGCCAGAAACAGCATTTTGCCACATAAAACAGTGATTCCACCTATAAACAGCATTTTGCCACATAAAACAGTGATTCTCCCTCGAAACAGCCTTTAAAGGCAAAAAATGCTGTTTCCAGCCCGAAACAGCATTTTGCCACATAAAACAGTGATTCTCCCTCGAAACAGCCTTTAAAGGCAAAAAACGCTGTTTCCAGCCCGAAACAGCATTTTGCCACATAAAACGCCGATTCCAGCCAGAAACAGCATTTTGCCACATAAAACAGTGATTCCACCTATAAACAGCATTTTGGCAGATAAAACACTGTTTCTCCATCCAAACAGCCTTTAAAGGCAAAAAACGCTGTTTCCAGCCCGAAACAGCATTTTGCCACATAAAACGCCGATTCCAGCCAGAAACAGCATTTTGCCACATAAAACGCCGATTCCAGCCAGAAACAGCATTTTGCCACATAAAACAGTGATTCCACCTATAAACAGCATTTTGCCACATAAAACAGTGATTCTCCCTCGAAACAGCCTTTAAAGGCAAAAAACGCTGTTTCCAGCCCGAAACAGCATTTTGCCACATAAAACGCCGATTCCAGCCAGAAACAGCATTTTGCCACATAAAACGCCGATTCCAGCCAGAAACAGCATTTTGCCACATAAAACAGTGATTCCACCTATAAACAGCATTTTGCCACATAAAACAGTGATTCTCCCTCGAAACAGCCTTTAAAGGCAAAAAACGCTGTTTCCAGCCCGAAACAGCATTTTGCCACATAAA
Source organism: Centroberyx gerrardi (assembly GCF_048128805.1). NCBI lineage: Eukaryota > Metazoa > Chordata > Actinopteri > Beryciformes > Berycidae > Centroberyx > Centroberyx gerrardi. The sequence continues at coordinate 60,257 of NW_027605198.1, forward strand.
ACGCCGATTCCAGCCAGAAACAGCATTTTGCCACATAAAACAGTGATTCCACCTATAAACAGTATTTTGGCAGATAAAACACTGTTTCTCCATCCAAACAGCCTTTAAAGGCAAAAAACGCTGTTTCCAGCCCGAAACAGCATTTTGCCACATAAACTCGTGTTTCCACCCATAAACAGCATTTTGCCACATAAAACGCCGATTCCAGCCAGAAACAGCATTTTGCCACATAAAACAGTGATTCTCCCTCGAAACAGCCTTTAAAGGCAAAAAACGCTGTTTCCAGCCCGAAACAGCATTTTGCCACATAAAACGCCGATTCCAGCCAGAAACAGCATTTTGCCACATAAAACGCCGATTCCAGCCAGAAACAGCATTTTGCCACATAAAACAGTGATTCCACCTATAAACAGCATTTTGCCACATAAAACAGTGATTCTCCCTCGAAACAGCCTTTAAAGGCAAAAAATGCTGTTTCCAGCCCGAAACAGCATTTTGCCACATAAAACAGTGATTCTCCCTCGAAACAGCCTTTAAAGGCAAAAAACGCTGTTTCCAGCCCGAAACAGCATTTTGCCACATAAAACGCCGATTCCAGCCAGAAACAGCATTTTGCCACATAAAACAGTGATTCCACCTATAAACAGCATTTTGGCAGATAAAACACTGTTTCTCCATCCAAACAGCCTTTAAAGGCAAAAAACGCTGTTTCCAGCCCGAAACAGCATTTTGCCACATAAACTAGTGTTTCCACCCATAAACAGCATTTTGCCACATAAAACGCCGATTCCAGCCAGAAACAGCATTTTGCCACATAAAACAGTGATTCTCCCTCGAAACAGCCTTTAAAGGCAAAAAACGCTGTTTCCAGCCCGAAACAGCATTTTGCCACATAAAACGCCGATTCCAGCCAGAAACAGCATTTTGCCACATAAAACGCCGATTCCAGCCAGAAACAGCATTTTGCCACATAAAACAGTGATTCCACCTATAAACAGCATTTTGCCACATAAAACAGTGATTCTCCCTCGAAACAGCCTTTAAAGGCAAAAAATGCTGTTTCCAGCCCGAAACAGCATTTTGCCACATAAAACAGTGATTCTCCCTCGAAACAGCCTTTAAAGGCAAAAAACGCTGTTTCCACCCATAAACAGCATTTTGCCACATAAAACGCCGATTCCAGCCAGAAACAGCATTTTGCCACATAAAACAGTGATTCCACCTATAAACAGCATTTTGCCACATAAAACAGTGATTCTCCCTCGAAACAGCCTTTAAATGCAAAAAACACTGTTTCCAGCCCGAGACAGCATTTTGCCACATAAAACAGTGATTCCACCTATAAACAGCATTTTGGCAGATAAAACACTGTTTCTCCATCCAAACAGCCTTTAAAGGCAAAAAACGCTGTTTCCAGCCCGAAACAGCATTTTGCCACATAAAACGCCGATTCCAGCCAGAAACAGCATTTTGCCACATAAAACGCCGATTCCAGCCAGAAACAGCATTTTGCCACATAAAACAGTGATTCCACCTATAAACAGCATTTTGGCAGATAAAACACTGTTTCTCCATCCAAACAGCCTTTAACGGCAAAAAACGCTGTTTCTAGCCCAAAACAGCGTTTTGCCACATAAAACAGTGATTCCACCACAAAACAGCATTTTGCCACATAAAACAGTGATTCCACCTATAAACAGCATTTTGGCAGATAAAACACTGTTTCTCCATCCAAACAGCCTTTAACGGCAAAAAACGCTGTTTCATGCCCAAAACAGCGTTTTGCCACATAAAACAGTGATTCCACCACAAAACAGCATTTTGCCACATAAAACAGTGATTCCACCTATAAACAGCATTTTGGCAGATAAAACACTTTTTCTCCATCCAAACAGCCTTTAACGGCAAAAAACGCTGTTTCCAGCCTAAAACAGTGTTTTGCCACATAAAACAGTGATTCTGACCTCTAAACAACCTTTAGAGGCAAAAAACGCTGTTTGCAGCCAGAAACAGCATTTTGCCACATAAAACAGTGAATCCACCTATAAACAGCATTTTGGCAGATAAAACACTGTTTCTCCATCCAAACAGCCTTTAAAGGCAAAAAACACTGTTTCCAGCCAGAAACAGCATTTTGCCACATAAAACAGTGATTCCACCTATAAAAAGCATTTTGGCAGATAAAACACTGTTTCTCCATCCAATCTGCAATTAAAGTGGGACATTGCATGGCTGAAAAGGCCTCAGTAAAGTTGATGAGAAGGCCGTCATTGACTTAACATTGGTGACCTTTTGAACTTTTGGGTCACTTTTGGGGCACTTCCTGTGGTCCTAGGATGACAACTTTGAACTCACATGTTCGGTGGTACGCCAGCTTTCAGGCAAAAGTGGTTGCAAGTCAATCGGGACTTGCATGTCTGAAAAGGCCTCAGTAAATTTGTTCCTCATACATTGGCCACCTTTTGAACTTTGGGGTCACTTTTGGGGCACTTCCTGTGGTCCTAGAATGACAAAATTGAACTCACATGGTCGGTGGGATGCCAGCTTTCAGGCAAAAGTGGTTGCAAGTCAATCGGGACTTGCATGGCTGAAAAGGCCTCAGTAAAGTTGATGAGAAGGCCGTCATTGACTTAACATTGGTGACCTTTTGAAGTTTGAGGTCACTTTTGGGGCACTTCCTGTGGTCTTAGAATGACAACATTGAACTCACATGTTCGGTGGGACGCCAGCTTTCAGGCAAAAGTGGTTGCAAGTCAATCGGGACTTGCATGGCTGAAAAGGCCTCAGTAAAGTTCATGAGAAGGCCGTCATTGACTTAACATTGGTGACCTTTTGAACTTTGGGGTCACTTTTGGGGCACTTCCTGTGGTCCTAGAAGGACAAAATTGGACTCACTCGTTCGGTGGGTGGCCAGCTTTCAGGCAAAAGTGGTTTCAAGTAAATCGGGACTTGCATGGCTGAAAAGGCCTCAGTAAAGTTGATGAGAAGGCCGTCATTGACTTAACATTGGTGACCTTTTGAACTTTGGGGTCACTTTTGGGTCACTTCCTGTGGTCCTAGAAGGACAAAATTGAACTCACACGTTCGGTGGGACGCCAGCTATCAGGCAAAAGTGGTTGCAAGTCAATCGGGAGTTGCATGGCTGAAAAGGCCTCAGTAAATTTGTTCCTCATACATTGGCCAACTTTTGAACTTTGGGGTCACTTTTGGGGCACTTCCTGTGGTCCTAGGATGACAACTTTGAACTCACATGTTCGGTGGGACGCCAGCTTTCAGGCAAAAGTGGTTGCAAGTCAATCGGGACTTGCATGGCTGAAAAGGCCTCAGTAAAGTTGATGAGAAGGCCGTCATTGACTTAACATTGGTGACCTTTTGAACTTTGGGGTCACTTTTGGGGCACTTCCTGTGGTCCTAGAAGGACAAAATTGGACTCACTCGTTCGGTGGGTGGCCAGCTTTCAGGCAAGAGTGGTTGCAAGTCAATCGGGACTTGCATGGCTGAAAAGGCCTCAGTAAAGTTGATGAGAAGGCCGTCATTGACTTAACATTGGTGACCTTTTGAACTTTGGGGTCACTTTTGGGGCACTTCCTGTGGTCCTAGAAGGACAAAATTGGACTCACTCGTTCGGTGGGTGGCCAGCTTTCAGGCAAGAGTGGTTGCAAGTCAATCGGGACTTGCATGGCTGAAAAGGCCTCAGTAAAGTGTATGAAAAGGCCGTCATTGACTTAACATTGGTGACCTTTTGAACTTTGGGGTCACTTTTGGGTCACTTCCTGTGGTCCTAGAAGGACAAAATTGAACTCACACGTTCGGTGGGACGCCAGCTATCAGGCAAAAGTGGTTGCAAGTCAATCGGGAGTTGCATGGCTGAAAAGGCCTCAGTAAATTTGTTCCTCATACATTCGCCAACTTTTGAACTTTGGGGTCACTTTTGGGGCACTTCCTGTGGTCCTAGGATGACAACTTTGAACTCACATGTTCGGTGGGACGCCAGCTTTCAGGCAAAAGTGGTTGCAAGTCAATCGGGACTTGCATGGCTGAAAAGGCCTCAGTAAAGTTGATGAGAAGGCCGTCATTGACTTAACATTGGTGACCTTTTGAACTTTGGGGTCACTTTTGGGGCACTTCCTGTGGTCCTAGAAGGACAAAATTGGACTCACTCGTTCGGTGGGTGGCCAGCTTTCAGGCAAGAGTGGTTGCAAGTCAATCGGGACTTGCATGGCTGAAAAGGCCTCAGTAAAGTTGATGAGAAGGCCGTCATTGACTTAACATTGGTGACCTTTTGAAATTTGGGGTCACTTTTGGGGCACTTCCTGTGGTCCTAGAAGGACAAAATTGGACTCACTCGTTCGGTGGGTGGCCAGCTTTCAGGCAAGAGTGGTTGCAAGTCAATCGGGACTTGCATGGCTGAAAAGGCCTCAGTAAAGTGTATGAAAAGGCCGTCATTGACTTAACATTGGTGACCTTTTGAACTTTGGGGTCACTTTTGGGGCACTTCCTGTGGTCCGAGAAGGACAAAATTGAACTCACACGTTCGGTGGGACGCCAGCTATCAGGCAAAAGTGGTTGCAAGTCAATCGGGACTTGCATGGCTGAAAAGGCCTCAGTAAATTTGTTCCTCATACATTGGCCAACTTTTGAACTTTGGGGTCACTTTTGGGGCACTTCCTGTGGTCCTAGGATGACAACTTTGAACTCACATGTTCGGTGGGACGCCAGCTTTCAGGCAAAAGTGGTTGCAAGTCAATCGGGACTTGCATGGCTGAAAAGGCCTCAGTAAAGTTGATGAGAAGGCCGTCATTGACTTAACATTGGTGACCTTTTGAACTTTGGGGTCACTTTTGGGGCACTTCCTGTGGTCCTAGAAGGACAAAATTGGACTCACTCGTTCGGTGGGTGGCCAGCTTTCAGGCAAAAGTGGTTTCAAGTAAATCGGGACTTGCATGGCTGAAAAGGCCTCAGTAAAGTTGATGAGAAGGCCGTCATTGACTTAACATTGGTGACCTTTTGAACTTTGGGGTCACTTTTGGGGCACTTCCTGTGGTCCTAGGATGACAACTTTGAACTCACATGTTCGGTGGGACACCAGCTTTCAGGCAAAAGTGGTTGCAAGTCAATCGGGACTTGCATGGCTGAAAAGGCCTCAGTAAAGTTGATGAGAAGGCCGTCATTGACTTAACATTGGTGACCTTTTGAACTTTGGGGTCACTTTTGGGGAACTTCCTGTGGTCCGAGAAGGACAAAATTGAACTCACACGTTCGGTGGGACGCCAGCTATCAGGCAAAAGTGGTTGCAAGTCAATCGGGACTTGCATGTCTGAAAAGGCCTCAGTAAATTTGTTCCTCATACATTGGCCACCTTTTGAACTTTGGGGTCACTTTTGGGGCACTTCCTGTGGTCCTAGAATGACAAAATTGAACTCACATGGTCGGTGGGATGCCAGCTTTCAGGCAAAAGTGGTTGCAAGTCAATCGGGACTTGCATGGCTGAAAAGGCCTCAGTAAAGTTGATGAGAAGGCCGTCATTGACTTAACATTGGTGACCTTTTGAAGTTTGAGGTCACTTTTGGGGCACTTCCTGTGGTCTTAGAATGACAACATTGAACTCACATGTTCGGTGGGACGCCAGCTTTCAGGCAAAAGTGGTTGCAAGTCAATCGGGACTTGCATGGCTGAAAAGGCCTCAGTAAAGTTCATGAGAAGGCCGTCATTGACTTAACATTGGTGACCTTTTGAACTTTGGGGTCACTTTTGGGGCACTTCCTGTGGTCCTAGAAGGACAAAATTGGACTCACTCGTTCGGTGGGTGGCCAGCTTTCAGGCAAAAGTGGTTTCAAGTAAATCGGGACTTGCATGGCTGAAAAGGCCTCAGTAAAGTTGATGAGAAGGCCGTCATTGACTTAACATTGGTGACCTTTTGAACTTTGGGGTCACTTTTTGGTCACTTCCTGTGGTCCGAGAAGGACAAAATTGAACTCACACGTTCGGTGGGACGCCAGCTATCAGGCAAAAGTGGTTGCAAGTCAATCGGGACTTGCATGGCTGAAAAGGCCTCAGTAAATTTGTTCCTCATACATTGGCCAACTTTTGAACTTTGGGGTCACTTTTGGGGCACTTCCTGTGGTCCTAGGATGACAACTTTGAACTCACATGTTCGGTGGGACGCCAGCTTTCAGGCAAAAGTGGTTGCAAGTCAATCGGGACTTGCATGGCTGAAAAGGCCTCAGTAAAGTTGATGAGAAGGCCGTCATTGACTTAACATTGGTGACCTTTTGAACTTTGGGGTCACTTTTGGGGCACTTCCTGTGGTCCTAGAAGGACAAAATTGGACTCACTCGTTCGGTGGGTGGCCAGCTTTCAGGCAAAAGTGGTTTCAAGTAAATCGGGACTTGCATGGCTGAAAAGGCCTCAGTAAAGTTGATGAGAAGGCCGTCATTGACTTAACATTGGTGACCTTTTGAACTTTGGGGTCACTTTTGGGGCACTTCCTGTGGTCCTAGAAGGACAAAATTGGACTCACTCGTTCGGTGGGTGGCCAGCTTTCAGGCAAGAGTGGTTGCAAGTCAATCGGGACTTGCATGGCTGAAAAGGCCTCAGTAAAGTGTATGAAAAGGCCGTCATTGACTTAACATTGGTGACCTTTTGAACTTTGGGGTCACTTTTGGGGCACTTCCTGTGGTCCAAGAAGGACAAAATTGAACTCACACGTTCGGTGGGACGCCAGCTATCAGGCAAAAGTGGTTGCAAGTCAATCGGGACTTGCATGGCTGAAAAGGCCTCAGTAAATTTGTTCCTCATACATTGGCCAACTTTTGAACTTTGGGGTCACTTTTGGGGCACTTCCTGTGGTCCTAGGATGACAACTTTGAACTCACATGTTCGGTGGGACGCCAGCTTTCAGGCAAAAGTGGTTGCAAGTCAATCGGGACTTGCATGGCTGAAAAGGCCTCAGTAAAGTTGATGAGAAGGCCGTCATTGACTTAACATTGGTGACCTTTTGAACTTTGGGGTCACTTTTGGGGCACTTCCTGTGGTCCTAGAAGGACAAAATTGGACTCACTCGTTCGGTGGGTGGCCAGCTTTCAGGCAAAAGTGGTTTCAAGTAAATCGGGACTTGCATGGCTGAAAAGGCCTCAGTAAAGTTGATGAGAAGGCCGTCATTGACTTAACATTGGTGACCTTTTGAACTTTGGGGTCACTTTTGGGGCACTTCCTGTGGTCCTAGGATGACAACTTTGAACTCACATGTTCGGTGGGACACCAGCTTTCAGGCAAAAGTGGTTGCAAGTCAATCGGGACTTGCATGGCTGAAAAGGCCTCAGTAAAGTTGATGAGAAGGCCGTCATTGACTTAACATTGGTGACCTTTTGAACTTTGGGGTCACTTTTGGGGCACTTCCTGTGGTCCTAGAAGGACAAAATTGGACTCACTCGTTCGGTGGGTGGCCAGCTTTCAGGCAAAAGTGGTTTCAAGTAAATCGGGACTTGCATGGCTGAAAAGGCCTCAGTAAAGTTGATGAGAAGGCCGTCATTGACTTAACATTGGTGACCTTTTGAACTTTGGGGTCACTTTTGGGTCACTTCCTGTGGTCCTAGAAGGACAAAATTGAACTCACACGTTCGGTGGGACGCCAGCTATCAGGCAAAAGTGGTTGCAAGTCAATCGGGAGTTGCATGGCTGAAAAGGCCTCAGTAAATTTGTTCCTCATACATTGGCCAACTTTTGAACTTTGGGGTCACTTTTGGGGCACTTCCTGTGGTCCTAGGATGACAACTTTGAACTCACATGTTCGGTGGGACGCCAGCTTTCAGGCAAAAGTGGTTGCAAGTCAATCGGGACTTGCATGGCTGAAAAGGCCTCAGTAAAGTTGATGAGAAGGCCGTCATTGACTTAACATTGGTGACCTTTTGAACTTTGGGGTCACTTTTGGGGCACTTCCTGTGGTCCTAGAAGGACAAAATTGGACTCACTCGTTCGGTGGGTGGCCAGCTTTCAGGCAAGAGTGGTTGCAAGTCAATCGGGACTTGCATGGCTGAAAAGGCCTCAGTAAAGTTGATGAGAAGGCCGTCATTGACTTAACATTGGTGACCTTTTGAACTTTGGGGTCACTTTTGGGGCACTTCCTGTGGTCCTAGAAGGACAAAATTGGACTCACTCGTTCGGTGGGTGGCCAGCTTTCAGGCAAGAGTGGTTGCAAGTCAATCGGGACTTGCATGGCTGAAAAGGCCTCAGTAAAGTGTATGAAAAGGCCGTCATTGACTTAACATTGGTGACCTTTTGAACTTTGGGGTCACTTTTGGGTCACTTCCTGTGGTCCTAGAAGGACAAAATTGAACTCACACGTTCGGTGGGACGCCAGCTATCAGGCAAAAGTGGTTGCAAGTCAATCGGGAGTTGCATGGCTGAAAAGGCCTCAGTAAATTTGTTCCTCATACATTCGCCAACTTTTGAACTTTGGGGTCACTTTTGGGGCACTTCCTGTGGTCCTAGGATGACAACTTTGAACTCACATGTTCGGTGGGACGCCAGCTTTCAGGCAAAAGTGGTTGCAAGTCAATCGGGACTTGCATGGCTGAAAAGGCCTCAGTAAAGTTGATGAGAAGGCCGTCATTGACTTAACATTGGTGACCTTTTGAACTTTGAGGTCACTTTTGGGGCACTTCCTGTGGTCCTAGAAGGACAAAATTGGACTCACTCGTTCGGTGGGTGGCCAGCTTTCAGGCAAGAGTGGTTGCAAGTCAATCGGGACTTGCATGGCTGAAAAGGCCTCAGTAAAGTTGATGAGAAGGCCGTCATTGACTTAACATTGGTGACCTTTTGAAATTTGGGGTCACTTTTGGGGCACTTCCTGTGGTCCTAGAAGGACAAAATTGGACTCACTCGTTCGGTGGGTGGCCAGCTTTCAGGCAAGAGTGGTTGCAAGTCAATCGGGACTTGCATGGCTGAAAAGGCCTCAGTAAAGTGTATGAAAAGGCCGTCATTGACTTAACATTGGTGACCTTTTGAACTTTGGGGTCACTTTTGGGGCACTTCCTGTGGTCCGAGAAGGACAAAATTGAACTCACACGTTCGGTGGGACGCCAGCTATCAGGCAAAAGTGGTTGCAAGTCAATCGGGACTTGCATGGCTGAAAAGGCCTCAGTAAATTTGTTCCTCATACATTGGCCAACTTTTGAACTTTGGGGTCACTTTTGGGGCACTTCCTGTGGTCCTAGGATGACAACTTTGAACTCACATGTTCGGTGGGACGCCAGCTTTCAGGCAAAAGTGGTTGCAAGTCAATCGGGACTTGCATGGCTGAAAAGGCCTCAGTAAAGTTGATGAGAAGGCCGTCATTGACTTAACATTGGTGACCTTTTGAACTTTGGGGTCACTTTTGGGGCACTTCCTGTGGTCTTAGAATGACAACATTGAACTCACATGTTCGGTGGGACGCCAGCTTTCAGGCAAAAGTGGTTGCAAGTCAATCGGGACTTGCATGGCTGAAAAGGCCTCAGTAAATTTGTTCCTCATACATTCGCCAACTTTTGAACTTTGGGGTCACTTTTGGGGCACTTCCTGTGGTCCTAGGATGACAACTTTGAACTCACATGTTCGGTGGGACGCCAGCTTTCAGGCAAAAGTGGTTGCAAGTCAATCGGGACTTGCATGGCTGAAAAGGCCTCAGTAAAGTTGATGAGAAGGCCGTCATTGACTTAACATTGGTGACCTTTTGAACTTTGGGGTCACTTTTGGGGCACTTCCTGTGGTCCTAGAAGGACAAAATTGGACTCACTCGTTCGGTGGGTGGCCAGCTTTCAGGCAAGAGTGGTTGCAAGTCAATCGGGACTTGCATGGCTGAAAAGGCCTCAGTAAAGTTGATGAGAAGGCCGTCATTGACTTAACATTGGTGACCTTTTGAAATTTGGGGTCACTTTTGGGGCACTTCCTGTGGTCCTAGAAGGACAAAATTGGACTCACTCGTTCGGTGGGTGGCCAGCTTTCAGGCAAGAGTGGTTGCAAGTCAATCGGGACTTGCATGGCTGAAAAGGCCTCAGTAAAGTGTATGAAAAGGCCGTCATTGACTTAACATTGGTGACCTTTTGAACTTTGGGGTCACTTTTGGGGCACTTCCTGTGGTCCGAGAAGGACAAAATTGAACTCACACGTTCGGTGGGACGCCAGCTATCAGGCAAAAGTGGTTGCAAGTCAATCGGGACTTGCATGGCTGAAAAGGCCTCAGTAAATTTGTTCCTCATACATTGGCCAACTTTTGAACTTTGGGGTCACTTTTGGGGCACTTCCTGTGGTCCTAGGATGACAACTTTGAACTCACATGTTCGGTGGGACGCCAGCTTTCAGGCAAAAGTGGTTGCAAGTCAATCGGGACTTGCATGGCTGAAAAGGCCTCAGTAAAGTTGATGAGAAGGCCGTCATTGACTTAACATTGGTGACCTTTTGAAATTTGGGGTCACTTTTGGGGCACTTCCTGTGGTCCTAGAAGGACAAAATTGGACTCACTCGTTCGGTGGGTGGCCAGCTTTCAGGCAAAAGTGGTTTCAAGTAAATCGGGACTTGCATGGCTGAAAAGGCCTCAGTAAAGTTGATGAGAAGGCCGTCATTGACTTAACATTGGTGACCTTTTGAACTTTGGGGTCACTTTTGGGGCACTTCCTGTGGTCCTAGGATGACAACTTTGAACTCACATGTTCGGTGGGACACCAGCTTTCAGGCAAAAGTGGTTGCAAGTCAATCGGGACTTGCATGGCTGAAAAGGCCTCAGTAAAGTTGATGAGAAGGCCGTCATTGACTTAACATTGGTGACCTTTTGAACTTTGGGGTCACTTTTGGGGAACTTCCTGTGGTCCGAGAAGGACAAAATTGAACTCACACGTTCGGTGGGACGCCAGCTATCAGGCAAAAGTGGTTGCAAGTCAATCGGGAGTTGCATGTCTGAAAAGGCCTCAGTAAATTTGTTCCTCATACATTGGCCACCTTTTGAACTTTGGGGTCACTTTTGGGGCACTTCCTGTGGTCCTAGAATGACAAAATTGAACTCACATGGTCGGTGGGATGCCAGCTTTCAGGCAAAAGTGGTTGCAAGTCAATCGGGACTTGCATGGCTGAAAAGGCCTCAGTAAAGTTGATGAGAAGGCCGTCATTGACTTAACATTGGTGACCTTTTGAAGTTTGAGGTCACTTTTGGGGCACTTCCTGTGGTCTTAGAATGACAACATTGAACTCACATGTTCGGTGGGACGCCAGCTTTAAGGCAAAAGTGGTTGCAAGTCAATCGGGACTTGCATGGCTGAAAAGGCCTCAGTAAAGTTCATGAGAAGGCCGTCATTGACTTAACATTGGTGACCTTTTGAACTTTGGGGTCACTTTTGGGGCACTTCCTGTGGTCCTAGAAGGACAAAATTGGACTCACTCGTTCGGTGGGTGGCCAGCTTTCAGGCAAAAGTGGTTTCAAGTAAATCGGGACTTGCATGGCTGAAAAGGCCTCAGTAAAGTTGATGAGAAGGCCGTCATTGACTTAACATTGGTGACCTTTTGAACTTTGGGGTCACTTTTGGGGCACTTCCTGTGGTCCTAGAAGGACAAAATTGGACTCACTCGTTCGGTGGGTGGCCAGCTTTCAGGCAAGAGTGGTTGCTAGTCAATCGGGACTTGCATGGCTGAAAAGGCCTCAGTAAAGTTGATGAGAAGGCCGTCATTGACTTAACATTGGTGACCTTTTGAACTTTGGGGTCACTTTTGGGGCACTTCCTGTGGTCCTAGAAGGACAAAATTGGACTCACTCGTTCGGTGGGTGGCCAGCTTTCAGGCAAGAGTGGTTGCAAGTCAATCGGGACTTGCATGGCTGAAAAGGCCTCAGTAAAGTGTATGAAAAGGCCGTCATTGACTTAACATTGGTGACCTTTTGAACTTTGGGGTCACTTTTGGGGCACTTCCTGTGGTCCGAGAAGGACAAAATTGAACTCACACGTTCGGTGGGACGCCAGCTATCAGGCAAAAGTGGTTGCAAGTCAATCGGGACTTGCATGGCTGAAAAGGCCTCAGTAAATTTGTTCCTCATACATTGGCCAACTTTTGAACTTTGGGGTCACTTTTGGGGCACTTCCTGTGGTCCTAGGATGACAACTTTGAACTCACATGTTCGGTGGGACGCCAGCTTTCAGGCAAAAGTGGTTGCAAGTCAATCGGGACTTGCATGGCTGAAAAGGCCTCAGTAAAGTTGATGAGAAGGCCGTCATTGACTTAACATTGGTGACCTTTTGAACTTTGGGGTCACTTTTGGGGCACTTCCTGTGGTCCTAGAAGGACAAAATTGGACTCACTCGTTCGGTGGGTGGCCAGCTTTCAGGCAAAAGTGGTTTCAAGTAAATCGGGACTTGCATGGCTGAAAAGGCCTCAGTAAAGTTGATGAGAAGGCCGTCATTGACTTAACATTGGTGACCTTTTGAACTTTGGGGTCACTTTTGGGGCACTTCCTGTGGTCCTAGGATGACAACTTTGAACTCACATGTTCGGTGGGACACCAGCTTTCAGGCAAAAGTGGTTGCAAGTCAATCGGGACTTGCATGGCTGAAAAGGCCTCAGTAAAGTTGATGAGAAGGCCGTCATTGACTTAACATTGGTGACCTTTTGAACTTTGGGGTCACTTTTGGGGAACTTCCTGTGGTCCGAGAAGGACAAAATTGAACTCACACGTTCGGTGGGACGCCAGCTATCAGGCAAAAGTGGTTGCAAGTCAATCGGGACTTGCATGGCTGAAAAGGCCTCAGTAAAGTTGATGAGAAGGCCGTCATTGACTTAACATTGGTGACCTTTTGAAGTTTGAGGTCACTTTTGGGGCACTTCCTGTGGTCTTAGAATGACAACATTGAACTCACATGTTCGGTGGGACGCCAGCTTTCAGGCAAAAGTGGTTGCAAGTCAATCGGGACTTGCATGGCTGAAAAGGCCTCAGTAAAGTTGATGAGAAGGCCGTCATTGACTTAACATTGGTGACCTTTTGAACTTTGGGGTCACTTTTGGGGCACTTCCTGTGGTCCTAGAAGGACAAAATTGGACTCACTCGTTCGGTGGGTGGCCAGCTTTCAGGCAAAAGTGGTTTCAAGTAAATCGGGACTTGCATGGCTGAAAAGGCCTCAGTAAAGTTGATGAGAAGGCCGTCATTGACTTAACATTGGTGACCTTTTGAACTTTGGGGTCACTTTTGGGTCACTTCCTGTGGTCCGAGAAGGACAAAATTGAACTCACACGTTCGGTGGGACGCCAGCTATCAGGCAAAAGTGGTTGCAAGTCAATCGGGAGTTGCATGGCTGAAAAGGCCTCAGTAAATTTGTTCCTCATACATTGGCCAACTTTTGAACTTTGGGGTCACTTTTGGGGCACTTCCTGTGGTCCTAGGATGACAACTTTGAACTCACATGTTCGGTGGGACGCCAGCTTTCAGGCAAAAGTGGTTGCAAGTCAATCGGGACTTGCATGGCTGAAAAGGCCTCAGTAAAGTTGATGAGAAGGCCGTCATTGACTTAACATTGGTGACCTTTTGAACTTTGGGGTCACTTTTGGGGCACTTCCTGTGGTCCTAGAATGACAAAATTGAACTCACATGGTCGGTGGGATGCCAGCTTTCAGGCAAAAGTGGTTGCAAGTCAATCGGGACTTGCATGGCTGAAAAGTCCTCAGTAAAGTTGATGAGAAGGCCGTCATTGACTTAACATTGGTGACCTTTTGAAGTTTGAGGTCACTTTTGGGGCACTTCCTGTGGTCTTAGAATGACAACATTGAACTCACATGTTCGGTGGGACGCCAGCTTTCAGGCAAAAGTGGTTGCAAGTCAATCGGGACTTGCATGGCTGAAAAGGCCTCAGTAAAGTTGATGAGAAGGCCGTCATTGACTTAACATTGGTGACCTTTTGAACTTTGGGGTCACTTTTGGGGCACTTCCTGTGGTCCTAGAAGGACAAAATTGGACTCACTCGTTCGGTGGGTGGCCAGCTTTCAGGCAAAAGTGGTTTCAAGTAAATCGGGACTTGCATGGCTGAAAAGGCCTCAGTAAAGTTGATGAGAAGGCCGTCATTGACTTAACATTGGTGACCTTTTGAACTTTGGGGTCACTTTTGGGTCACTTCCTGTGGTCCGAGAAGGACAAAATTGAACTCACACGTTCGGTGGGACGCCAGCTATCAGGCAAAAGTGGTTGCAAGTCAATCGGGAGTTGCATGGCTGAAAAGGCCTCAGTAAATTTGTTCCTCATACATTGGCCAACTTTTGAACTTTGGGGTCACTTTTGGGGCACTTCCTGTGGTCCTAGGATGACAACTTTGAACTCACATGTTCGGTGGGACGCCAGCTTTCAGGCAAAAGTGGTTGCAAGTCAATCGGGACTTGCATGGCTGAAAAGGCCTCAGTAAAGTTGATGAGAAGGCCGTCATTGACTTAACATTGGTGACCTTTTGAACTTTGGGGTCACTTTTGGGGCACTTCCTGTGGTCCTAGAATGACAAAATTGAACTCACATGGTCGGTGGGATGCCAGCTTTCAGGCAAAAGTGGTTGCAAGTCAATCGGGACTTGCATGGCTGAAAAGGCCTCAGTAAAGTTGATGAGAAGGCCGTCATTGACTTAACATTGGTGACCTTTTGAAGTTTGAGGTCACTTTTGGGGCACTTCCTGTGGTCTTAGAATGACAACATTGAACTCACATGTTCGGTGGGACGCCAGCTTTCAGGCAAAAGTGGTTGCAAGTCAATCGGGACTTGCATGGCTGAAAAGGCCTCAGTAAAGTTCATGAGAAGGCCGTCATTGACTTAACATTGGTGACCTTTTGAACTTTGGGGTCACTTTTGGGGCACTTCCTGTGGTCCTAGAAGGACAAAATTGGACTCACTCGTTCGGTGGGTGGCCAGCTTTCAGGCAAAAGTGGTTTCAAGTAAATCGGGACTTGCATGGCTGAAAAGGCCTCAGTAAAGTTGATGAGAAGGCCGTCATTGACTTAACATTGGTGACCTTTTGAACTTTGGGGTCACTTTTGGGTCACTTCCTGTGGTCCGAGAAGGACAAAATTGAACTCACACGTTCGGTGGGACGCCAGCTATCAGGCAAAAGTGGTTGCAAGTCAATCGGGAGTTGCATGGCTGAAAAGGCCTCAGTAAATTTGTTCCTCATACATTGGCCAACTTTTGAACTTTGGGGTCACTTTTGGGGCACTTCCTGTGGTCCTAGGATGACAACTTTGAACTCACATGTTCGGTGGGACGCCAGCTTTCAGGCAAAAGTGGTTGCAAGTCAATCGGGACTTGCATGGCTGAAAAGGCCTCAGTAAAGTTGATGAGAAGGCCGTCATTGACTTAACATTGGTGACCTTTTGAACTTTGGGGTCACTTTTGGGGCACTTCCTGTGGTCCTAGAAGGACAAAATTGGACTCACTCGTTCGGTGGGTGGCCAGCTTTCAGGCAAGAGTGGTTGCAAGTCAATCGGGACTTGCATGGCTGAAAAGGCCTCAGTAAAGTGTATGAAAAGGCCGTCATTGACTTAACATTGGTGACCTTTTGAACTTTGGGGTCACTTTTGGGGCACTTCCTGTGGTCCGAGAAGGACAAAATTGAACTCACACGTTCGGTGGGACGCCAGCTATCAGGCAAAAGTGGTTGCAAGTCAATCGGGACTTGCATGGCTGAAAAGGCCTCAGTAAATTTGTTCCTCATACATTGGCCAACTTTTGAACTTTGGGGTCACTTTTGGGGCACTTCCTGTGGTCCTAGGATGACAACTTTGAACTCACATGTTCGGTGGGACGCCAGCTTTCAGGCAAAAGTGGTTGCAAGTCAATCGGGACTTGCATGGCTGAAAAGGCCTCAGTAAAGTTGATGAGAAGGCCGTCATTGACTTAACATTGGTGACCTTTTGAACTTTGGGGTCACTTTTGGGGCACTTCCTGTGGTCCTAGAAGGACAAAATTGGACTCACTCGTTCGGTGGGTGGCCAGCTTTCAGGCAAAAGTGGTTTCAAGTAAATCGGGACTTGCATGGCTGAAAAGGCCTCAGTAAAGTTGATGAGAAGGCCGTCATTGACTTAACATTGGTGACCTTTTGAACTTTGGGGTCACTTTTGGGGCACTTCCTGTGGTCCTAGGATGACAACTTTGAACTCACATGTTCGGTGGGACACCAGCTTTCAGGCAAAAGTGGTTGCAAGTCAATCGGGACTTGCATGGCTGAAAAGGCCTCAGTAAAGTTGATGAGAAGGCCGTCATTGACTTAACATTGGTGACCTTTTGAACTTTGGGGTCACTTTTGGGGAACTTCCTGTGGTCCGAGAAGGACAAAATTGAACTCACACGTTCGGTGGGACGCCAGCTATCAGGCAAAAGTGGTTGCAAGTCAATCGGGACTTGCATGGCTGAAAAGGCCTCAGTAAAGTTGATGAGAAGGCCGTCATTGACTTAACATTGGTGACCTTTTGAAGTTTGAGGTCACTTTTGGGGCACTTCCTGTGGTCTTAGAATGACAACATTGAACTCACATGTTCGGTGGGACGCCAGCTTTCAGGCAAAAGTGGTTGCAAGTCAATCGGGACTTGCATGGCTGAAAAGGCCTCAGTAAAGTTGATGAGAAGGCCGTCATTGACTTAACATTGGTGACCTTTTGAACTTTGGGGTCACTTTTGGGGCACTTCCTGTGGTCCTAGAAGGACAAAATTGGACTCACT
Organism: Centroberyx gerrardi; assembly: GCF_048128805.1. Taxonomy (NCBI): domain Eukaryota; kingdom Metazoa; phylum Chordata; class Actinopteri; order Beryciformes; family Berycidae; genus Centroberyx; species Centroberyx gerrardi. The sequence goes on from NW_027605198.1 coordinate 76,958, forward strand.
CGTTCGGTGGGTGGCCAGCTTTCAGGCAAAAGTGGTTTCAAGTAAATCGGGACTTGCATGGCTGAAAAGGCCTCAGTAAAGTTGATGAGAAGGCCGTCATTGACTTAACATTGGTGACCTTTTGAACTTTGGGGTCACTTTTGGGTCACTTCCTGTGGTCCGAGAAGGACAAAATTGAACTCACACGTTCGGTGGGACGCCAGCTATCAGGCAAAAGTGGTTGCAAGTCAATCGGGAGTTGCATGGCTGAAAAGGCCTCAGTAAATTTGTTCCTCATACATTGGCCAACTTTTGAACTTTGGGGTCACTTTTGGGGCACTTCCTGTGGTCCTAGGATGACAACTTTGAACTCACATGTTCGGTGGGACGCCAGCTTTCAGGCAAAAGTGGTTGCAAGTCAATCGGGACTTGCATGGCTGAAAAGGCCTCAGTAAAGTTGATGAGAAGGCCGTCATTGACTTAACATTGGTGACCTTTTGAACTTTGGGGTCACTTTTGGGGCACTTCCTGTGGTCCTAGAATGACAAAATTGAACTCACATGGTCGGTGGGATGCCAGCTTTCAGGCAAAAGTGGTTGCAAGTCAATCGGGACTTGCATGGCTGAAAAGTCCTCAGTAAAGTTGATGAGAAGGCCGTCATTGACTTAACATTGGTGACCTTTTGAAGTTTGAGGTCACTTTTGGGGCACTTCCTGTGGTCTTAGAATGACAACATTGAACTCACATGTTCGGTGGGACGCCAGCTTTCAGGCAAAAGTGGTTGCAAGTCAATCGGGACTTGCATGGCTGAAAAGGCCTCAGTAAAGTTGATGAGAAGGCCGTCATTGACTTAACATTGGTGACCTTTTGAACTTTGGGGTCACTTTTGGGGCACTTCCTGTGGTCCTAGAAGGACAAAATTGGACTCACTCGTTCGGTGGGTGGCCAGCTTTCAGGCAAAAGTGGTTTCAAGTAAATCGGGACTTGCATGGCTGAAAAGGCCTCAGTAAAGTTGATGAGAAGGCCGTCATTGACTTAACATTGGTGACCTTTTGAACTTTGGGGTCACTTTTGGGTCACTTCCTGTGGTCCGAGAAGGACAAAATTGAACTCACACGTTCGGTGGGACGCCAGCTATCAGGCAAAAGTGGTTGCAAGTCAATCGGGAGTTGCATGGCTGAAAAGGCCTCAGTAAATTTGTTCCTCATACATTGGCCAACTTTTGAACTTTGGGGTCACTTTTGGGGCACTTCCTGTGGTCCTAGGATGACAACTTTGAACTCACATGTTCGGTGGGACGCCAGCTTTCAGGCAAAAGTGGTTGCAAGTCAATCGGGACTTGCATGGCTGAAAAGGCCTCAGTAAAGTTGATGAGAAGGCCGTCATTGACTTAACATTGGTGACCTTTTGAACTTTGGGGTCACTTTTGGGGCACTTCCTGTGGTCCTAGAATGACAAAATTGAACTCACATGGTCGGTGGGATGCCAGCTTTCAGGCAAAAGTGGTTGCAAGTCAATCGGGACTTGCATGGCTGAAAAGGCCTCAGTAAAGTTGATGAGAAGGCCGTCATTGACTTAACATTGGTGACCTTTTGAAGTTTGAGGTCACTTTTGGGGCACTTCCTGTGGTCTTAGAATGACAACATTGAACTCACATGTTCGGTGGGACGCCAGCTTTCAGGCAAAAGTGGTTGCAAGTCAATCGGGACTTGCATGGCTGAAAAGGCCTCAGTAAAGTTCATGAGAAGGCCGTCATTGACTTAACATTGGTGACCTTTTGAACTTTGGGGTCACTTTTGGGGCACTTCCTGTGGTCCTAGAAGGACAAAATTGGACTCACTCGTTCGGTGGGTGGCCAGCTTTCAGGCAAAAGTGGTTTCAAGTAAATCGGGACTTGCATGGCTGAAAAGGCCTCAGTAAAGTTGATGAGAAGGCCGTCATTGACTTAACATTGGTGACCTTTTGAACTTTGGGGTCACTTTTGGGTCACTTCCTGTGGTCCGAGAAGGACAAAATTGAACTCACACGTTCGGTGGGACGCCAGCTATCAGGCAAAAGTGGTTGCAAGTCAATCGGGAGTTGCATGGCTGAAAAGGCCTCAGTAAATTTGTTCCTCATACATTGGCCAACTTTTGAACTTTGGGGTCACTTTTGGGGCACTTCCTGTGGTCCTAGGATGACAACTTTGAACTCACATGTTCGGTGGGACGCCAGCTTTCAGGCAAAAGTGGTTGCAAGTCAATCGGGACTTGCATGGCTGAAAAGGCCTCAGTAAAGTTGATGAGAAGGCCGTCATTGACTTAACATTGGTGACCTTTTGAACTTTGGGGTCACTTTTGGGGCACTTCCTGTGGTCCTAGAAGGACAAAATTGGACTCACTCGTTCGGTGGGTGGCCAGCTTTCAGGCAAGAGTGGTTGCAAGTCAATCGGGACTTGCATGGCTGAAAAGGCCTCAGTAAAGTGTATGAAAAGGCCGTCATTGACTTAACATTGGTGACCTTTTGAACTTTGGGGTCACTTTTGGGGCACTTCCTGTGGTCCGAGAAGGACAAAATTGAACTCACACGTTCGGTGGGACGCCAGCTATCAGGCAAAAGTGGTTGCAAGTCAATCGGGACTTGCATGGCTGAAAAGGCCTCAGTAAATTTGTTCCTCATACATTGGCCAACTTTTGAACTTTGGGGTCACTTTTGGGGCACTTCCTGTGGTCCTAGGATGACAACTTTGAACTCACATGTTCGGTGGGACGCCAGCTTTCAGGCAAAAGTGGTTGCAAGTCAATCGGGACTTGCATGGCTGAAAAGGCCTCAGTAAAGTTGATGAGAAGGCCGTCATTGACTTAACATTGGTGACCTTTTGAACTTTGGGGTCACTTTTGGGGCACTTCCTGTGGTCCTTGAAGGACAAAATTGGACTCACTCGTTCAGTGGGTGGCCAGCTTTCAGGCAAAAGTGGTTTCAAGTAAATCGGGACTTGCATGGCTGAAAAGGCCTCAGTAAAGTTGATGAGAAGGCCGTCATTTACTTAACATTGGTGACCTTTTGAACTTTGGGGTCACTTTTGGGGCACTTCCTGTGGTCCTAGGATGACAACTTTGAACTCACATGTTCGGTGGGACACCAGCTTTCAGGCAAAAGTGGTTGCAAGTCAATCGGGACTTGCATGGCTGAAAAGGCCTCAGTAAAGTTGATGAGAAGGCCGTCATTGACTTAACATTGGTGACCTTTTGAACTTTGGGGTCACTTTTGGGGAACTTCCTGTGGTCCGAGAAGGACAAAATTGAACTCACACGTTCGGTGGGACGCCAGCTATCAGGCAAAAGTGGTTGCAAGTCAATCGGGACTTGCATGTCTGAAAAGGCCTCAGTAAATTTGTTCCTCATACATTGGCCACCTTTTGAACTTTGGGGTCACTTTTGGGGCACTTCCTGTGGTCCTAGAATGACAAAATTGAACTCACATGGTCGGTGGGACGCCAGCTTTCAGGCAAAAGTGGTTGCAAGTCAATCGGGACTTGCATGGCTGAAAAGGCCTCAGTAAAGTTGATGAGAAGGCCGTCATTGACTTAACATTGGTGACCTTTTGAAGTTTGAGGTCACTTTTGGGGCACTTCCTGTGGTCCGAGAAGGACAAAATTGGACTCACTCGTTCGGTGGGTGGCCAGCTTTCAGGCAAGAGTGGTTGCAAGTCAATCGGGACTTGCATGGCTGAAAAGGCCTCAGTAAAGTTGATGAGAAGGCCGTCATTGACTTAACATTGGTGACCTTTTGAACTTTGGGGTCACTTTTGGGGCACTTCCTGTGGTCCTAGAAGGACAAAATTGGACTCACTCGTTCGGTGGGTGGCCAGCTTTCAGGCAAGAGTGGTTGCAAGTCAATCGGGACTTGCATGGCTGAAAAGGCCTCAGTAAAGTGTATGAAAAGGCCGTCTTTGACTTAACATTGGTGACCTTTTGAACTTTGGGGTCACTTTTGGGGCACTTCCTGTGGTCCGAGAAGGACAAAATTGAACTCACACGTTCGGTGGGACGCCAGCTATCAGGCAAAAGTGGTTGCAAGTCAATCGGGACTTGCATGGCTGAAAAGGCCTCAGTAAATTTGTTCCTCATACATTGGCCAACTTTTGAACTTTGGGGTCACTTTTGGGGCACTTCCTGTGGTCCTAGGATGACAACTTTGAACTCACATGTTCGGTGGGACGCCAGCTTTCAGGCAAAAGTGGTTGCAAGTCAATCGGGACTTGCATGGCTGAAAAGGCCTCAGTAAAGTTGATGAGAAGGCCGTCATTGACTTAACATTGGTGACCTTTTGAACTTTGGGGTCACTTTTGGGGCACTTCCTGTGGTCCTAGAAGGACAAAATTGGACTCACTCGTTCGGTGGGTGGCCAGCTTTCAGGCAAAAGTGGTTTCAAGTGAATCGGGACTTGCATGGCTGAAAAGGCCTCAGTAAAATTGATGAGAAGGCCGTCATTGACTTAACATTGGTGACCTTTTGAACTTTGGGGTCACTTTTGGGGCACTTCCTGTGGTCCTAGGATGACAACTTTGAACTCACATGTTCGGTGGGACACCAGCTTTCAGGCAAAAGTGGTTGCAAGTCAATCGGGACTTGCATGGCTGAAAAGGCCTCAGTAAAGTTGATGAGAAGGCCGTCATTGACTTAACATTGGTGACCTTTTGAACTTTGGGGTCACTTTTGGGTCTCTTCCTGTGGTCCTAGAAGGACAAAATTGAACTCACACGTTCGGTGGGACGCCAGCTATCAGGCAAAAGTGGTTGCAAGTCAATCGGGAGTTGCATGGCTGAAAAGGCCTCAGTAAATTTGTTCCTCATACATTGGCCAACTTTTGAACTTTGGGGTCACTTTTGGGGCACTTCCTGTGGTCCTAGGATGACAACTTTGAACTCACATGTTCGGTGGGACGCCAGCTTTCAGGCAAAAGTGGTTGCAAGTCAATCGGGACTTGCATGGCTGAAAAGGCCTCAGTAAAGTTGATGAGAAGGCCGTCATTGACTTAACATTGGTGACCTTTTGAACTTTGGGGTCACTTTTGGGGAACTTCCTGTGGTCCGAGAAGGACAAAATTGAACTCACACGTTCGGTGGGACGCCAGCTATCAGGCAAAAGTGGTTGCAAGTCAATCGGGACTTGCATGTCTGAAAAGGCCTCAGTAAATTTGTTCCTCATACATTGGCCACCTTTTGAACTTTGGGGTCACTTTTGGGGCACTTCCTGTGGTCCTAGAAGGACAAAATTGGACTCACTCGTTCGGAGGGTGGCCAGCTTTCAGGCAAAAGTGATTTCAAGTAAATCGGGACTTGCATGGCTGAAAAGGCCTCAGTAAAGTTGATGAGAAGGCCGTCATTGACTTAACATTGGTGACCTTTTGAACTTTGGGGTCACTTTTGGGGCACTTCCTGTTGTCCTAGAAGGACAAAACAGCGTTTTGACACATAAAACAGTGATTCCACTACAAAACAGCATTTTGCCACATAAAATAGTGTTTCTCTCTCCAAACAGCATTTTGCCACATAAAACAGTGTTTCTCTCTCCAAACAGCATTTTGCCACGTAAAACAGTGATTCCACCTATAAACAGCATTTTGGCAGATAAAACACTGTTTCTCCATCCAAACAGCCTTTAACGGCAAAAAACGCTGTTTCCAGCCTAAAACAGCGTTTTGCCACATAAAACAGTGATTCTGACCTCCAAACAACTTTTAGAGGCAAAAAACGATGTTTCCAGCCAGAAACAGCATTTTGCCACATAAAACAGTGATTCCACCTATAAACAGCATTTTGGCAGATAAAACAGTTTCTCCATCCAAACAGCCTTTAAAGGCAAAAAACGCTGTTTCCAGCCCGAAACAGCATTTTGCCACATAAACTAGTGTTTCCACCCATAAACAGCATTTTGCCACATAAAACGCCGATTCCAGCCAGAAACAGCATTTTGCCACATAAAACATTGATTCCACCTATAAACAGCATTTTGCCACATAAAACAGTGATTCTCCTCGAAACAGCCTTTAAAGGCAAAAAACGCTGTTTCCAGCCCGAAACAGCATTTTGCCACATAAAACGCCGATTCCAGCCAGAAACAGCATTTTGCCACATAAAACAGTGATTCCACCTATAAACAGTATTTTGGCAGATAAAACACTGTTTCTCCATCCAAACAGCCTTTAAAGGCAAAAAACGCTGTTTCCAGCCCGAAACAGCATTTTGCCACATAAACTAGTGTTTCCACCCATAAACAGCATTTTGCCACATAAAACGCCGATTCCAGCCAGAAACAGCATTTTGCCACATAAAACAGTGATTCTCCCTCGAAACAGCCTTTAAAGGCAAAAAACGCTGTTTCCAGCCCGAAACAGCATTTTGCCACATAAAACGCCGATTCCAGCCAGAAACAGCATTTTGCCACATAAAACGCCGATTCCAGCCAGAAACAGCATTTTGCCACATAAAACAGTGATTCCACCTATAAACAGCATTTTGCCACATAAAACAGTGATTCTCCCTCGAAACAGCCTTTAAAGGCAAAAAATGCTGTTTCCAGCCCGAAACAGCATTTTGCCACATAAAACAGTGATTCTCCCTCGAAACAGCCTTTAAAGGCAAAAAACGCTGTTTCCAGCCCGAAACAGCATTTTGCCACATAAAACGCCGATTCCAGCCAGAAACAGCATTTTGCCACATAAAACGCCGATTCCAGCCAGAAACAGCATTTTGCCACATAAAACAGTGATTCCACCTATAAACAGCATTTTGCCACATAAAACAGTGATTCTCCCTCGAAACAGCCTTTAAAGGCAAAAAATGCTGTTTCCAGCCCGAAACAGCATTTTGCCACATAAAACAGTGATTCTCCCTCGAAACAGCCTTTAAAGGCAAAAAACGCTGTTTCCAGCCCGAAACAGCATTTTGCCACATAAAACGCCGATTCCAGCCAGAAACAGCATTTTGCCACATAAAACAGTGATTCCACCTATAAACAGCATTTTGGCAGATAAAACACTGTTTCTCCATCCAAACAGCCTTTAAAGGCAAAAAACGCTGTTTCCAGCCCGAAACAGCATTTTGCCACATAAAACGCCGATTCCAGCCAGAAACAGCATTTTGCCACATAAAACGCCGATTCCAGCCAGAAACAGCATTTTGCCACATAAAACAGTGATTCCACCTATAAACAGCATTTTGCCACATAAAACAGTGATTCTCCCTCGAAACAGCCTTTAAAGGCAAAAAACGCTGTTTCCAGCCCGAAACAGCATTTTGCCACATAAAACGCCGATTCCAGCCAGAAACAGCATTTTGCCACATAAAACAGTGATTCCACCTATAAACAGCATTTTGGCAGATAAAACACTGTTTCTCCATCCAAACAGCCTTTAAAGGCAAAAAACGCTGTTTCCAGCCCGAAACAGCATTTTGCCACATAAACTAGTGTTTCCACCCATAAACAGCATTTTGCCACATAAAACGCCGATTCCAGCCAGAAACAGCATTTTGCCACATAAAACATTGATTCCACCTATAAACAGCATTTTGCCACATAAAACAGTGATTCTCCCTCGAAACAGCCTTTAAAGGCAAAAAACGCTGTTTCCAGCCCGAAACAGCATTTTGCCACATAAAACGCCGATTCCAGCCAGAAACAGCATTTTGCCACATAAAACGCCGATTCCAGCCAGAAACAGCATTTTGCCACATAAAACGCCGATTCCAGCCAGAAACAGCATTTTGCCACATAAAACAGTGATTCCACCTATAAACAGCATTTTGCCACATAAAACAGTGATTCTCCCTCGAAACAGCCTTTAAAGGCAAAAAACGCTGTTTCCAGCCCGAAACAGCATTTTGCCACATAAAACGCCGATTCCAGCCAGAAACAGCATTTTGCCACATAAAACGCCGATTCCAGCCAGAAACAGCATTTTGCCACATAAAACAGTGATTCCACCTATAAACAGCATTTTGCCACATAAAACAGTGATTCTCCCTCGAAACAGCCTTTAAAGGCAAAAAACGCTGTTTCCAGCCCGAAACAGCATTTTGCCACATAAAACGCCGATTCCAGCCAGAAACAGCATTTTGCCACATAAAACAGTGATTCCACCTATAAACAGTATTTTGGCAGATAAAACACTGTTTCTCCATCCAAACAGCCTTTAAAGGCAAAAAACGCTGTTTCCAGCCCGAAACAGCATTTTGCCACATAAACTAGTGTTTCCACCCATAAACAGCATTTTGCCACATAAAACGCCGATTCCAGCCAGAAACAGCATTTTGCCACATAAAACGCCGATTCCAGCCAGAAACAGCATTTTGCCACATAAAACAGTGATTCCACCTATAAACAGCATTTTGCCACATAAAACAGTGATTCTCCCTCGAAACAGCCTTTAAAGGCAAAAAACGCTGTTTCCAGCCCGAAACAGCATTTTGCCACATAAAACGCTGATTCCAGCCAGAAACAGCATTTTGCCACATAAAACAGTGATTCCACCTATAAACAGCATTTTGGCAGATAAAACACTGTTTCTCCATCCAAACAGCCTTTAAAGGCAAAAAACGCTGTTTCCAGCCCGAAACAGCATTTTGCCACATAAACTAGTGTTTCCACCCATAAACAGCATTTTGCCACATAAAACGCCGATTCCAGCCAGAAACAGCATTTTGCCACATAAAACATTGATTCCACCTATAAACAGCATTTTGCCACATAAAACAGTGATTCTCCCTCGAAACAGCCTTTAAAGGCAAAAAACGCTGTTTCCAGCCCGAAACAGCATTTTGCCACATAAAACGCCGATTCCAGCCAGAAACAGCATTTTGCCACATAAAACGCCGATTCCAGCCAGAAACAGCATTTTGCCACATAAAACAGTGATTCCACCTATAAACAGCATTTTGCCACATAAAACAGTGATTCTCCCTCGAAACAGCCTTTAAAGGCAAAAAACGCTGTTTCCAGCCCGAAACAGCATTTTGCCACATAAAACGCCGATTCCAGCCAGAAACAGCATTTTGCCACATAAAACGCCGATTCCAGCCAGAAACAGCATTTTGCCACATAAAACAGTGATTCCACCTATAAACAGCATTTTGCCACATAAAACAGTGATTCTCCCTCGAAACAGCCTTTAAAGGCAAAAAACGCTGTTTCCAGCCCGAAACAGCATTTTGCCACATAAAACGCCGATTCCAGCCAGAAACAGCATTTTGCCACATAAAACAGTGATTCCACCTATAAACAGTATTTTGGCAGATAAAACACTGTTTCTCCATCCAAACAGCCTTTAAAGGCAAAAAACGCTGTTTCCAGCCCGAAACAGCATTTTGCCACATAAACTAGTGTTTCCACCCATAAACAGCATTTTGCCACATAAAACGCCGATTCCAGCCAGAAACAGCATTTTGCCACATAAAACGCCGATTCCAGCCAGAAACAGCATTTTGCCACATAAAACAGTGATTCCACCTATAAACAGCATTTTGCCACATAAAACAGTGATTCTCCCTCGAAACAGCCTTTAAAGGCAAAAAACGCTGTTTCCAGCCCGAAACAGCATTTTGCCACATAAAACGCTGATTCCAGCCAGAAACAGCATTTTGCCACATAAAACAGTGATTCCACCTATAAACAGCATTTTGGCAGATAAAACACTGTTTCTCCATCCAAACAGCCTTTAAAGGCAAAAAACGCTGTTTCCAGCCCGAAACAGCATTTTGCCACATAAACTAGTGTTTCCACCCATAAACAGCATTTTGCCACATAAAACGCCGATTCCAGCCAGAAACAGCATTTTGCCACATAAAACATTGATTCCACCTATAAACAGCATTTTGCCACATAAAACAGTGATTCTCCCTCGAAACAGCCTTTAAAGGCAAAAAACGCTGTTTCCAGCCCGAAACAGCATTTTGCCACATAAAACGCCGATTCCAGCCAGAAACAGCATTTTGCCACATAAAACGCCGATTCCAGCCAGAAACAGCATTTTGCCACATAAAACGCCGATTCCAGCCAGAAACAGCATTTTGCCACATAAAACAGTGATTCCACCTATAAACAGCATTTTGCCACATAAAACAGTGATTCTCCCTCGAAACAGCCTTTAAAGGCAAAAAACGCTGTTTCCAGCCCGAAACAGCATTTTGCCACATAAAACGCCGATTCCAGCCAGAAACAGCATTTTGCCACATAAAACGCCGATTCCAGCCAGAAACAGCATTTTGCCACATAAAACAGTGATTCCACCTATAAACAGCATTTTGCCACATAAAACAGTGATTCTCCCTCGAAACAGCCTTTAAAGGCAAAAAACGCTGTTTCCAGCCCGAAACAGCATTTTGCCACATAAAACGCCGATTCCAGCCAGAAACAGCATTTTGCCACATAAAACAGTGATTCCACCTATAAACAGTATTTTGCCAGATAAAACACTGTTTCTCCATCCAAACAGCCTTTAAAGGCAAAAAACGCTGTTTCCAGCCCGAAACAGCATTTTGCCACATAAACTAGTGTTTCCACCCATAAACAGCATTTTGCCACATAAAACGCCGATTCCAGCCAGAAACAGCATTTTGCCACATAAAACAGTGATTCTCCCTCGAAACAGCCTTTAAAGGCAAAAAACGCTGTTTCCAGCCCGAAACAGCATTTTGCCACATAAAACGCCGATTCCAGCCAGAAACAGCATTTTGCCACATAAAACGCCGATTCCAGCCAGAAACAGCATTTTGCCACATAAAACAGTGATTCCACCTATAAACAGCATTTTGGCAGATAAAACACTGTTTCTCCATCCAAACAGCCTTTAAAGGCAAAAAACGCTGTTTCCAGCCCGAAACAGCATTTTGCCACATAAACTAGTGTTTCCACCCATAAACAGCATTTTGCCACATAAAACGCCGATTCCAGCCAGAAACAGCATTTTGCCACATAAAACATTGATTCCACCTATAAACAGCATTTTGCCACATAAAACAGTGATTCTCCCTCGAAACAGCCTTTAAAGGCAAAAAACGCTGTTTCCAGCCCGAAACAGCATTTTGCCACATAAAACGCCGATTCCAGCCAGAAACAGCATTTTGCCACATAAAACGCCGATTCCAGCCAGAAACAGCATTTTGCCACATAAAACGCCGATTCCAGCCAGAAACAGCATTTTGCCACATAAAACAGTGATTCCACCTATAAACAGCATTTTGCCACATAAAACAGTGATTCTCCCTCGAAACAGCCTTTAAAGGCAAAAAACGCTGTTTCCAGCCCGAAACAGCATTTTGCCACATAAAACGCCGATTCCAGCCAGAAACAGCATTTTGCCACATAAAACGCCGATTCCAGCCAGAAACAGCATTTTGCCACATAAAACAGTGATTCCACCTATAAACAGCATTTTGCCACATAAAACAGTGATTCTCCCTCGAAACAGCCTTTAAAGGCAAAAAACGCTGTTTCCAGCCCGAAACAGCATTTTGCCACATAAAACGCCGATTCCAGCCAGAAACAGCATTTTGCCACATAAAACAGTGATTCCACCTATAAACAGTATTTTGCCAGATAAAACACTGTTTCTCCATCCAAACAGCCTTTAAAGGCAAAAAACGCTGTTTCCAGCCCGAAACAGCATTTTGCCACATAAACTAGTGTTTCCACCCATAAACAGCATTTTGCCACATAAAACGCCGATTCCAGCCAGAAACAGCATTTTGCCACATAAAACAGTGATTCTCCCTCGAAACAGCCTTTAAAGGCAAAAAACGCTGTTTCCAGCCCGAAACAGCATTTTGCCACATAAAACGCCGATTCCAGCCAGAAACAGCATTTTGCCACATAAAACGCCGATTCCAGCCAGAAACAGCATTTTGCCACATAAAACAGTGATTCCACCTATAAACAGCATTTTGCCACATAAAACAGTGATTCTCCCTCGAAACAGCCTTTAAAGGCAAAAAATGCTGTTTCCAGCCCGAAACAGCATTTTGCCACATAAAACAGTGATTCTCCCTCGAAACAGCCTTTAAAGGCAAAAAACGCTGTTTCCAGCCCGAAACAGCATTTTGCCACATAAAACGCCGATTCCAGCCAGAAACAGCATTTTGCCACATAAAACAGTGATTCCACCTATAAACAGCATTTTGGCAGATAAAACACTGTTTCTCCATCCAAACAGCCTTTAAAGGCAAAAAACGCTGTTTCCAGCCCGAAACAGCATTTTGCCACATAAAACGCCGATTCCAGCCAGAAACAGCATTTTGCCACATAAAACGCCGATTCCAGCCAGAAACAGCATTTTGCCACATAAAACAGTGATTCCACCTATAAACAGCATTTTGCCACATAAAACAGTGATTCTCCCTCGAAACAGCCTTTAAAGGCAAAAAACGCTGTTTCCAGCCCGAAACAGCATTTTGCCACATAAAACGCCGATTCCAGCCAGAAACAGCATTTTGCCACATAAAACGCCGATTCCAGCCAGAAACAGCATTTTGCCACATAAAACAGTGATTCCACCTATAAACAGCATTTTGCCACATAAAACAGTGATTCTCCCTCGAAACAGCCTTTAAAGGCAAAAAACGCTGTTTCCAGCCCGAAACAGCATTTTGCCACATAAAACGCCGATTCCAGCCAGAAACAGCATTTTGCCACATAAAACAGTGATTCCACCTATAAACAGTATTTTGCCAGATAAAACACTGTTTCTCCATCCAAACAGCCTTTAAAGGCAAAAAACGCTGTTTCCAGCCCGAAACAGCATTTTGCCACATAAACTAGTGTTTCCACCCATAAACAGCATTTTGCCACATAAAACGCCGATTCCAGCCAGAAACAGCATTTTGCCACATAAAACAGTGATTCTCCCTCGAAACAGCCTTTAAAGGCAAAAAACGCTGTTTCCAGCCCGAAACAGCATTTTGCCACATAAAACGCCGATTCCAGCCAGAAACAGCATTTTGCCACATAAAACGCCGATTCCAGCCAGAAACAGCATTTTGCCACATAAAACAGTGATTCCACCTATAAACAGCATTTTGCCACATAAAACAGTGATTCTCCCTCGAAACAGCCTTTAAAGGCAAAAAATGCTGTTTCCAGCCCGAAACAGCATTTTGCCACATAAAACAGTGATTCTCCCTCGAAACAGCCTTTAAAGGCAAAAAACGCTGTTTCCAGCCCGAAACAGCATTTTGCCACATAAAACGCCGATTCCAGCCAGAAACAGCATTTTGCCACATAAAACAGTGATTCCACCTATAAACAGCATTTTGGCAGATAAAACACTGTTTCTCCATCCAAACAGCCTTTAAAGGCAAAAAACGCTGTTTCCAGCCCGAAACAGCATTTTGCCACATAAACTAGTGTTTCCACCCATAAACAGCATTTTGCCACATAAAACGCCGATTCCAGCCAGAAACAGCATTTTGCCACATAAAACAGTGATTCTCCCTCGAAACAGCCTTTAAAGGCAAAAAACGCTGTTTCCAGCCCGAAACAGCATTTTGCCACATAAAACGCCGATTCCAGCCAGAAACAGCATTTTGCCACATAAAACGCCGATTCCAGCCAGAAACAGCATTTTGCCACATAAAACAGTGATTCCACCTATAAACAGCATTTTGCCACATAAAACAGTGATTCTCCCTCGAAACAGCCTTTAAAGGCAAAAAATGCTGTTTCCAGCCCGAAACAGCATTTTGCCACATAAAACAGTGATTCTCCCTCGAAACAGCCTTTAAAGGCAAAAAACGCTGTTTCCACCCATAAACAGCATTTTGCCACATAAAACGCCGATTCCAGCCAGAAACAGCATTTTGCCACATAAAACAGTGATTCCACCTATAAACAGCATTTTGCCACATAAAACAGTGATTCTCCCTCGAAACAGCCTTTAAATGCAAAAAACACTGTTTCCAGCCCGAGACAGCATTTTGCCACATAAAACAGTGATTCCACCTATAAACAGCATTTTGGCAGATAAAACACTGTTTCTCCATCCAAACAGCCTTTAAAGGCAAAAAACGCTGTTTCCAGCCCGAAACAGCATTTTGCCACATAAAACGCCGATTCCAGCCAGAAACAGCATTTTGCCACATAAAACGCCGATTCCAGCCAGAAACAGCATTTTGCCACATAAAACAGTGATTCCACCTATAAACAGCATTTTGGCAGATAAAACACTGTTTCTCCATCCAAACAGCCTTTAACGGCAAAAAAAACGCTGTTTCTAGCCCAAAACAGCGTTTTGCCACATAAAACAGTGATTCCACCACAAAACAGCATTTTGCCACATAAAACAGTGATTCCACCTATAAACAGCATTTTGGCAGATAAAACACTGTTTCTCCATCCAAACAGCCTTTAACGGCAAAAAACGCTGTTTCATGCCCAAAACAGCGTTTTGCCACATAAAACAGTGATTCCACCACAAAACAGCATTTTGCCACATAAAACAGTGATTCCACCTATAAACAGCATTTTGGCAGATAAAACACTTTTTCTCCATCCAAACAGCCTTTAACGGCAAAAAACGCTGTTTCCAGCCTAAAACAGTGTTTTGCCACATAAAACAGTGATTCTGACCTCTAAACAACCTTTAGAGGCAAAAAACGCTGTTTGCAGCCAGAAACAGCATTTTGCCACATAAAACAGTGAATCCACCTATAAACAGCATTTTGGCAGATAAAACACTGTTTCTCCATCCAAACAGCCTTTAAAGGCAAAAAACACTGTTTCCAGCCAGAAACAGCATTTTGCCACATAAAACAGTGATTCCACCTATAAAAAGCATTTTGGCAGATAAAACACTGTTTCTCCATCCAATCTGCAATTAAAGTGGGACATTGCATGGCTGAAAAGGCCTCAGTAAAGTTGATGAGAAGGCCGTCATTGACTTAACATTGGTGACCTTTTGAACTTTTGGGTCACTTTTGGGGCACTTCCTGTGGTCCTAGGATGACAACTTTGAACTCACATGTTCGGTGGTACGCCAGCTTTCAGGCAAAAGTGGTTGCAAGTCAATCGGGACTTGCATGTCTGAAAAGGCCTCAGTAAATTTGTTCCTCATACATTGGCCACCTTTTGAACTTTGGGGTCACTTTTGGGGCACTTCCTGTGGTCCTAGAATGACAAAATTGAACTCACATGGTCGGTGGGATGCCAGCTTTCAGGCAAAAGTGGTTGCAAGTCAATCGGGACTTGCATGGCTGAAAAGGCCTCAGTAAAGTTGATGAGAAGGCCGTCATTGACTTAACATTGGTGACCTTTTGAAGTTTGAGGTCACTTTTGGGGCACTTCCTGTGGTCTTAGAATGACAACATTGAACTCACATGTTCGGTGGGACGCCAGCTTTCAGGCAAAAGTGGTTGCAAGTCAATCGGGACTTGCATGGCTGAAAAGGCCTCAGTAAAGTTCATGAGAAGGCCGTCATTGACTTAACATTGGTGACCTTTTGAACTTTGGGGTCACTTTTGGGGCACTTCCTGTGGTCCTAGAAGGACAAAATTGGACTCACTCGTTCGGTGGGTGGCCAGCTTTCAGGCAAAAGTGGTTTCAAGTAAATCGGGACTTGCATGGCTGAAAAGGCCTCAGTAAAGTTGATGAGAAGGCCGTCATTGACTTAACATTGGTGACCTTTTGAACTTTGGGGTCACTTTTGGGTCACTTCCTGTGGTCCGAGAAGGACAAAATTGAACTCACACGTTCGGTGGGACGCCAGCTATCAGGCAAAAGTGGTTGCAAGTCAATCGGGAGTTGCATGGCTGAAAAGGCCTCAGTAAATTTGTTCCTCATACATTGGCCAACTTTTGAACTTTGGGGTCACTTTTGGGGCACTTCCTGTGGTCCTAGGATGACAACTTTGAACTCACATGTTCGGTGGGACGCCAGCTTTCAGGCAAAAGTGGTTGCAAGTCAATCGGGACTTGCATGGCTGAAAAGGCCTCAGTAAAGTTGATGAGAAGGCCGTCATTGACTTAACATTGGTGACCTTTTGAACTTTGGGGTCACTTTTGGGGCACTTCCTGTGGTCCTAGAAGGACAAAATTGGACTCACTCGTTCGGTGGGTGGCCAGCTTTCAGGCAAGAGTGGTTGCAAGTCAATCGGGACTTGCATGGCTGAAAAGGCCTCAGTAAAGTGTATGAAAAGGCCGTCATTGACTTAACATTGGTGACCTTTTGAACTTTGGGGTCACTTTTGGGGCACTTCCTGTGGTCCGAGAAGGACAAAATTGAACTCACACGTTCGGTGGGACGCCAGCTATCAGGCAAAAGTGGTTGCAAGTCAATCGGGACTTGCATGGCTGAAAAGGCCTCAGTAAATTTGTTCCTCATACATTGGCCAACTTTTGAACTTTGGGGTCACTTTTGGGGCACTTCCTGTGGTCCTAGGATGACAACTTTGAACTCACATGTTCGGTGGGACGCCAGCTTTCAGGCAAAAGTGGTTGCAAGTCAATCGGGACTTGCATGGCTGAAAAGGCCTCAGTAAAGTTGATGAGAAGGCCGTCATTGACTTAACATTGGTGACCTTTTGAACTTTGGGGTCACTTTTGGGGCACTTCCTGTGGTCCTTGAAGGACAAAATTGGACTCACTCGTTCAGTGGGTGGCCAGCTTTCAGGCAAAAGTGGTTTCAAGTAAATCGGGACTTGCATGGCTGAAAAGGCCTCAGTAAAGTTGATGAGAAGGCCGTCATTTACTTAACATTGGTGACCTTTTGAACTTTGGGGTCACTTTTGGGGCACTTCCTGTGGTCCTAGGATGACAACTTTGAACTCACATGTTCGGTGGGACACCAGCTTTCAGGCAAAAGTGGTTGCAAGTCAATCGGGACTTGCATGGCTGAAAAGGCCTCAGTAAAGTTGATGAGAAGGCCGTCATTGACTTAACATTGGTGACCTTTTGAACTTTGGGGTCACTTTTGGGGAACTTCCTGTGGTCCGAGAAGGACAAAATTGAACTCACACGTTCGGTGGGACGCCAGCTATCAGGCAAAAGTGGTTGCAAGTCAATCGGGACTTGCATGTCTGAAAAGGCCTCAGTAAATTTGTTCCTCATACATTGGCCACCTTTTGAACTTTGGGGTCACTTTTGGGGCACTTCCTGTGGTCCTAGAATGACAAAATTGAACTCACATGGTCGGTGGGACGCCAGCTTTCAGGCAAAAGTGGTTGCAAGTCAATCGGGACTTGCATGGCTGAAAAGGCCTCAGTAAAGTTGATGAGAAGGCCGTCATTGACTTAACATTGGTGACCTTTTGAAGTTTGAGGTCACTTTTGGGGCACTTCCTGTGGTCCGAGAAGGACAAAATTGGACTCACTCGTTCGGTGGGTGGCCAGCTTTCAGGCAAGAGTGGTTGCAAGTCAATCGGGACTTGCATGGCTGAAAAGGCCTCAGTAAAGTTGATGAGAAGGCCGTCATTGACTTAACATTGGTGACCTTTTGAACTTTGGGGTCACTTTTGGGGCACTTCCTGTGGTCCTAGAAGGACAAAATTGGACTCACTCGTTCGGTGGGTGGCCAGCTTTCAGGCAAGAGTGGTTGCAAGTCAATCGGGACTTGCATGGCTGAAAAGGCCTCAGTAAAGTGTATGAAAAGGCCGTCTTTGACTTAACATTGGTGACCTTTTGAACTTTGGGGTCACTTTTGGGGCACTTCCTGTGGTCCGAGAAGGACAAAATTGAACTCACACGTTCGGTGGGACGCCAGCTATCAGGCAAAAGTGGTTGCAAGTCAATCGGGACTTGCATGGCTGAAAAGGCCTCAGTAAATTTGTTCCTCATACATTGGCCAACTTTTGAACTTTGGGGTCACTTTTGGGGCACTTCCTGTGGTCCTAGGATGACAACTTTGAACTCACATGTTCGGTGGGACGCCAGCTTTCAGGCAAAAGTGGTTGCAAGTCAATCGGGACTTGCATGGCTGAAAAGGCCTCAGTAAAGTTGATGAGAAGGCCGTCATTGACTTAACATTGGTGACCTTTTGAACTTTGGGGTCACTTTTGGGGCACTTCCTGTGGTCCTAGAAGGACAAAATTGGACTCACTCGTTCGGTGGGTGGCCAGCTTTCAGGCAAAAGTGGTTTCAAGTGAATCGGGACTTGCATGGCTGAAAAGGCCTCAGTAAAATTGATGAGAAGGCCGTCATTGACTTAACATTGGTGACCTTTTGAACTTTGGGGTCACTTTTGGGGCACTTCCTGTGGTCCTAGGATGACAACTTTGAACTCACATGTTCGGTGGGACACCAGCTTTCAGGCAAAAGTGGTTGCAAGTCAATCGGGACTTGCATGGCTGAAAAGGCCTCAGTAAAGTTGATGAGAAGGCCGTCATTGACTTAACATTGGTGACCTTTTGAACTTTGGGGTCACTTTTGGGTCTCTTCCTGTGGTCCTAGAAGGACAAAATTGAACTCACACGTTCGGTGGGACGCCAGCTATCAGGCAAAAGTGGTTGCAAGTCAATCGGGAGTTGCATGGCTGAAAAGGCCTCAGTAAATTTGTTCCTCATACATTGGCCAACTTTTGAACTTTGGGGTCACTTTTGGGGCACTTCCTGTGGTCCTAGGATGACAACTTTGAACTCACATGTTCGGTGGGACGCCAGCTTTCAGGCAAAAGTGGTTGCAAGTCAATCGGGACTTGCATGGCTGAAAAGGCCTCAGTAAAGTTGATGAGAAGGCCGTCATTGACTTAACATTGGTGACCTTTTGAACTTTGGGGTCACTTTTGGGGAACTTCCTGTGGTCCGAGAAGGACAAAATTGAACTCACACGTTCGGTGGGACGCCAGCTATCAGGCAAAAGTGGTTGCAAGTCAATCGGGACTTGCATGTCTGAAAAGGCCTCAGTAAATTTGTTCCTCATACATTGGCCACCTTTTGAACTTTGGGGTCACTTTTGGGGCACTTCCTGTGGTCCTAGAAGGACAAAATTGGACTCACTCGTTCGGAGGGTGGCCAGCTTTCAGGCAAAAGTGATTTCAAGTAAATCGGGACTTGCATGGCTGAAAAGGCCTCAGTAAAGTTGATGAGAAGGCCGTCATTGACTTAACATTGGTGACCTTTTGAACTTTGGGGTCACTTTTGGGGCACTTCCTGTTGTCCTAGAAGGACAAAACAGCGTTTTGACACATAAAACAGTGATTCCACTACAAAACAGCATTTTGCCACATAAAATAGTGTTTCTCTCTCCAAACAGCATTTTGCCACATAAAACAGTGTTTCTCTCTCCAAACAGCATTTTGCCACGTAAAACAGTGATTCCACCTATAAACAGCATTTTGGCAGATAAAACACTGTTTCTCCATCCAAACAGCCTTTAACGGCAAAAAACGCTGTTTCCAGCCTAAAACAGCGTTTTGCCACATAAAACAGTGATTCTGACCTCCAAACAACTTTTAGAGGCAAAAAACGATGTTTCCAGCCAGAAAAAGCATTTTGCCACATAAAACAGTGAATCCACCTATAAACAGCATTTTGGCAGATAAAATACTGTTTCTCCATCCAAACAGCCTTTAACGGCAAAAAACGCTGTTTCCAGCCCAAAACAGCGTTTTGCCACATAAAACAGTGATTCCACAACAAAACAGCATTTTGCCACATAAAATAGTGTTTCTCTCTCCAAACAGCATTTTGCCACATAAAACAGTGTTTCTCTCTCCAAACAGCATTTTGCCACATAAAACAGTGATTCCACCTATAAACAGCATTTTGGCAGATGAAACACTGTTTCTCCATCAAAACAGCCTTTAAAGGCAAAAAATGCCGTTTCCAGCCAGAAACAGCATTTTGCCACATAAAATTGTGTTTCTCTCTCCAAACAGCATTTTGCCACATAAAACAGTGTTTCTCTCTCCAAACAGCATTTTGCCACATAAAACAGTCATTCCACCCCAAAACAGCATTTTGCCACATAAAACAGTGATTCCACCACAAAACAGCATTTTGCCACATAAAACAGTGTTTCTCTCTCCAAACAGCATTTTGCCACATAAAACAGTGTTTCTCTCTCCAAACAGCATTTTGCCACATAAAACAGTGTTTCTCTCTCCAAACAGCATTTGGCCACATAAAACAGTGATTCTGCCTCCAAACTGCTTTTAAACGCAAAAAACGCTGTTTCCAGCCAGAAACAGCATTTTGCCACATAAAACAGTCATTCCACCCCAAAACAGCGTTTTGCCACATAAAACAGTGATTCTGACCTCCAAACAACTTTTAGAGGCAAAAAACGATGTTTCCAGCCAGAAAAAGCATTTTGCCACATAAAACAGTGATTCCACCTATAAACAGCATTTTGGCAGATGAAACACTGTTTCTCCATCAAAACAGCCTTTAAAGGCAAAAAATGCCGTTTCCAGCCAGAGACAGCATTTTGCCACATAAAACAGTCATTCCACCCCAAAACAGCATTTTGCCACATAAAACAGTCATTCCACCACAAAACAGCATTTTGCCACATAAAACAGTGATTCCACCTATAAACAGCATTTTGGCAGATAAAACACTGTTTCTCCATCCAAACAGCCTTTAACGGCAAAAAACGCTGTTTCCAGCCTAAAACAGTGTTTTGCCACATAAAACAGTGATTCTGACCTCTAAACAACCTTTAGAGGCAAAAAACGCTGTTTGCAGCCAGAAACAGCATTTTGCCACATAAAACAGTGAATCCACCTATAAACAGCATTTTGGCAGATAAAACACTGTTTCTCCATCCAAACAGCCTTTAACGGCAAAAAACGCTGTTTCTTGCCCAAAACAGCGTTTTGACACATAAAACAGTGATTCCACCACAAAACAGCATTTTGCCACATAAAATAGTGTTTCTCTCTCCAAACAGCATTTTGCCACATAAAACAGTGATTCCACCTATAAACAGCATTTTGGCAGATAAAACACTGTTTCTCCATCCAAACAGCCTTTAACGGCAAAAAATGCTGTTTCCAGCCTAAAACAGTGTTTTGCCACATAAAACAGTGATTCTGACCTCTAAACAACCTTTAGAGGCAAAAAACGCTGTTTGCAGCCAGAAACAGCATTTTGCCACATAAAACAGTGAATCCACCTATAAACAGCATTTTGGCAGATAAAACACTGTTTCTCCATCCAAACAGCCTTTAACGGCAAAAAACGCTGTTTCTAGCCCAAAACAGCGTTTTGCCACATAAAACAGTGA
This sequence comes from Centroberyx gerrardi, assembly GCF_048128805.1. Classification (NCBI taxonomy): domain Eukaryota; kingdom Metazoa; phylum Chordata; class Actinopteri; order Beryciformes; family Berycidae; genus Centroberyx; species Centroberyx gerrardi. The sequence goes on from NW_027605198.1 coordinate 98,125, forward strand.
TTCCACCACAAAACAGCATTTTGCCACATAAAACAATGTTTCTCTCTCCAAACAGCATTTTGCCACATAAAACAGTGATTCCACCTATAAACAGCATTTTGGCAGATAAAACACTGTTTCTCCATCCAAACAGCCTTTAACTGCAAAAAACGCTGTTTCCAGCGTAAAACAGTGTTTTGCCACATAAAACAGTGATTCTGACCTCTAAACAACCTTTAGAGGCAAAAAACGCTGTTTCCAGCCAGAAACAGCATTTTGCCACATAAAACAGTGAATCCACCTATAAACAGCATTTTGGCAGATAAAACACTGTTTCTCCATCCAAACAGCCTTTAACGGCAAAAAACGCTGTTTCCAGCCTAAAACAGTGTTTTGCCACATAAAACAGTGATTCTGACCTCTAAACAACCTTTAGAGGCAAAAAACGCTGTTTGCAGCCAGAAACAGCATTTTGCCACATAAAACAGTGAATCCACCTATAAACAGCATTTTGGCAGATAAAACACTGTTTCTCCATCCAAACAGCCTTTAACGGCAAAAAATTCTGTTTCCAGCCTAAAACAGTGTTTTGCCACATAAAACAGTGATTCTGACCTCTAAACAACCTTTAGAGGCAAAAAACGCTGTTTGCAGCCAGAAACAGCATTTTGCCACATAAAACAGTGAATCCACCTATAAACAGCATTTTGGCAGATAAAACACTGTTTCTCCATCCAAACAGCCTTTAACGGCAAAAAACGCTGTTTCCAGCCTAAAACAGTGTTTTGCCACATAAAACAGTGATTCTGACCTCTAAACAACCTTTAGAGGCAAAAAACGCTGTTTGCAGCCAGAAACAGCATTTTGCCACATAAAACAGTGAATCCACCTATAAACAGAATTTTGGCAGATAAAACACTGTTTCTCCATCCAAACAGCCTTTAACGGCAAAAAACGCTGTTTCCAGCCTAAAACAGTGTTTTGCCACATAAAACAGTGATTCTGACCTCTAAACAACCTTTAGAGGCAAAAAACGCTGTTTGCAGCCAGAAACAGCATTTTGCCACATAAAACAGTGAATCCACCTATAAACAGCATTTTGGCAGATAAAACACTGTTTCTCCATCCAAACAGCCTTTAACGGCAAAAAACGCTGTTTCTAGCCCAAAACAGCGTTTTGACACATAAAACAGTGATTCCACCACAAAACAGCATTTTGCCACATAAAATAGTGTTTCTCTCTCCAAACAGCATTTTGCCACATAAAACAGTGATTCCACCTATTAACAGCATTTTGGCAGATAAAACACTGTTTCTCCATCCAAACAGCCTTTAACTGCAAAAAACGCTGTTTCCAGCGTAAAACAGTGTTTTGCCACATAAAACAGTGATTCTGACCTCTAAACAACCTTTAGAGGCAAAAAACGCTGTTTCCAGCCAGAAACAGCATTTTGCCACATAAAACAGTGAATCCACCTATAAACAGCATTTTGGCAGATAAAACACTGTTTCTCCATCCAAACAGCCTTTAACGGCAAAAAACGCTGTTTCCAGCCTAAAACAGTGTTTTGCCACATAAAACAGTGATTCTGACCTCTAAACAACCTTTAGAGGCAAAAAACGCTGTTTGCAGCCAGAAACAGCATTTTGCCACATAAAACAGTGAATCCACCTATAAACAGCATTTTGGCAGATAAAACACTGTTTCTCCATCCAAACAGCCTTTAACGGCAAAAAACGCTGTTTCTAGCCCAAAACAGCGTTTTGCCACATAAAACAGTGATTCCACCACAAAACAGCATTTTGCCACATAAAACAGTGATTCCACCTATAAACAGCATTTTGGCAGATAAAACACTGTTTCTCCATCCAAACAGCCTTTAACGGCAAAAAACGCTGTTTCTTGCCCAAAACAGCGTTTTGACACATAAAACAGTGATTCCACCACAAAACAGCATTTTGCCACATAAAATAGTGTTTCTCTCTCCAAACAGCATTTTGCCACATAAAACAGTGATTCCACCTATAAACAGCATTTTGGCAGATAAAACACTGTTTCTCCATCCAAACAGCCTTTAACGGCAAAAAATGCTGTTTCCAGCCTAAAACAGTGTTTTGCCACATAAAACAGTGATTCTGACCTCTAAACAACCTTTAGAGGCAAAAAACGCTGTTTGCAGCCAGAAACAGCATTTTGCCACATAAAACAGTGAATCCACCTATAAACAGCATTTTGGCAGATAAAACACTGTTTCTCCATCCAAACAGCCTTTAACGGCAAAAAACGCTGTTTCTAGCCCAAAACAGCGTTTTGCCACATAAAACAGTGATTCCACCACAAAACAGCATTTTGCCACATAAAACAATGTTTCTCTCTCCAAACAGCATTTTGCCACATAAAACAGTGATTCCACCTATTAACAGCATTTTGGCAGATAAAACACTGTTTCTCCATCCAAACAGCCTTTAACTGCAAAAAACGCTGTTTCCAGCGTAAAACAGTGTTTTGCCACATAAAACAGTGATTCTGACCTCTAAACAACCTTTAGAGGCAAAAAACGCTGTTTCCAGCCAGAAACAGCATTTTGCCACATAAAACAGTGAATCCACCTATAAACAGCATTTTGGCAGATAAAACACTGTTTCTCCATCCAAACAGCCTTTAACGGCAAAAAACGCTGTTTCCAGCCTAAAACAGTGTTTTGCCACATAAAACAGTGATTCTGACCTCTAAACAACCTTTAGAGGCAAAAAACGCTGTTTGCAGCCAGAAACAGCATTTTGCCACATAAAACAGTGAATCCACCTATAAACAGCATTTTGGCAGATAAAACACTGTTTCTCCATCCAAACAGCCTTTAACGGCAAAAAATGCTGTTTCCAGCCTAAAACAGTGTTTTGCCACATAAAACAGTGATTCTGACCTCTAAACAACCTTTAGAGGCAAAAAACGCTGTTTGCAGCCAGAAACAGCATTTTGCCACATAAAACAGTGAATCCACCTATAAACAGCATTTTGGCAGATAAAACACTGTTTCTCCATCCAAACAGCCTTTAACGGCAAAAAACGCTGTTTCTAGCCCAAAACAGCGTTTTGCCACATAAAACAGTGATTCCACCACAAAACAGCATTTTGCCACATAAAACAGTGTTTCTCTCTCCAAACAGCATTTTGCCACATAAAACAGTGATTCCACCTATAAACAGCATTTTGGCAGATAAAACACTGTTTCTCCATCCAAACAGCCTTTAACTGCAAAAAACGCTGTTTCCAGCCTAAAACAGTGTTTTGCCACATAAAACAGTGATTCTGACCTCTAAACAACCTTTAGAGGCAAAAAACGCTGTTTGCAGCCAGAAACAGCATTTTGCCACATAAAACAGTGATTCCACCTATTAACAGCATTTTGGCAGATAAAACACTGTTTCTCCATCCAAACAGCCTTTAACTGCAAAAAACGCTGTTTCCAGCGTAAAACAGTGTTTTGCCACATAAAACAGTGATTCTGACCTCTAAACAACCTTTAGAGGCAAAAAACGCTGTTTCCAGCCAGAAACAGCATTTTGCCACATAAAACAGTGAATCCACCTATAAACAGCATTTTGGCAGATAAAACACTGTTTCTCCATCCAAACAGCCTTTAACGGCAAAAAACGCTGTTTCCAGCCTAAAACAGTGTTTTGCCACATAAAACAGTGATTCTGACCTCTAAACAACCTTTAGAGGCAAAAAACGCTGTTTGCAGCCAGAAACAGCATTTTGCCACATAAAACAGTGAATCCACCTATAAACAGCATTTTGGCAGATAAAACACTGTTTCTCCATCCAAACAGCCTTTAACGGCAAAAAATGCTGTTTCCAGCCTAAAACAGTGTTTTGCCACATAAAACAGTGATTCTGACCTCTAAACAACCTTTAGAGGCAAAAAACGCTGTTTGCAGCCAGAAACAGCATTTTGCCACATAAAACAGTGAATCCACCTATAAACAGCATTTTGGCAGATAAAACACTGTTTCTCCATCCAAACAGCCTTTAACGGCAAAAAACGCTGTTTCTAGCCCAAAACAGCGTTTTGCCACATAAAACAGTGATTCTGACCTCTAAACAACCTTTAGAGGCAAAAAACGCTGTTTGCAGCCAGAAACAGCATTTTGCCACATAAAACAGTGAATCCACCTATAAACAGCATTTTGGCAGATAAAACACTGTTTCTCCATCCAAACAGCCTTTAACGGCAAAAAACGCTGTTTCTAGCCCAAAACAGCGTTTTGACACATAAAACAGTGATTCCACCACAAAACAGCATTTTGCCACATAAAATAGTGTTTCTCTCTCCAAACAGCATTTTGCCACATAAAACAGTGATTCCACCTATAAACAGCATTTTGGCAGATAAAACACTGTTTCTCCATCCAAACAGCCTTTAACGGCAAAAAATGCTGTTTCCAGCCTAAAACAGTGTTTTGCCACATAAAACAGTGATTCTGACCTCTAAACAACCTTTAGAGGCAAAAAACGCTGTTTGCAGCCAGAAACAGCATTTTGCCACATAAAACAGTGAATCCACCTATAAACAGCATTTTGGCAGATAAAACACTGTTTCTCCATCCAAACAGCCTTTAACGGCAAAAAACGCTGTTTCTAGCCCAAAACAGCGTTTTGCCACATAAAACAGTGATTCCACCACAAAACAGCATTTTGCCACATAAAACAATGTTTCTCTCTCCAAACAGCATTTTGCCACATAAAACAGTGATTCCACCTATAAACAGCATTTTGGCAGATAAAACACTGTTTCTCCATCCAAACAGCCTTTAACTGCAAAAAACGCTGTTTCCAGCGTAAAACAGTGTTTTGCCACATAAAACAGTGATTCTGACCTCTAAACAACCTTTAGAGGCAAAAAACGCTGTTTCCAGCCAGAAACAGCATTTTGCCACATAAAACAGTGATTCCACTTATAAACAGCATTTTGGCAGATAAAACACTGTTTCTCCATCCAAACAGCCTTTAACGGCAAAAAATGCTGTTTCCAGCCTAAAACAGTGTTTTGCCACATAAAACAGTGATTCTGACCTCTAAACAACCTTTAGAGGCAAAAAACGCTGTTTGCAGCCAGAAACAGCATTTTGCCACATAAAACAGTGAATCCACCTATAAACAGCATTTTGGCAGATAAAACACTGTTTCTCCATCCAAACAGCCTTTAACGGCAAAAAACGCTGTTTCTAGCCCAAAACAGCGTTTTGCCACATAAAACATTGATTCCACCACAAAACAGCATTTTGCCACATAAAACAATGTTTCTCTCTCCAAACAGCATTTTGCCACATAAAACAGTGATTCCACCTATTAACAGCATTTTGGCAGATAAAACACTGTTTCTCCATCCAAACAGCCTTTAACTGCAAAAAACGCTGTTTCCAGCGTAAAACAGTGTTTTGCCACATAAAACAGTGATTCTGACCTCTAAACAACCTTTAGAGGCAAAAAACGCTGTTTGCAGCCAGAAACAGCATTTTGCCACATAAAACAGTGAATCCACCTATAAACAGCATTTTGGCAGATAAAACACTGTTTCTCCATCCAAACAGCCTTTAACGGCAAAAAACGCTGTTTCTAGCCCAAAACAGCGTTTTGCCACATAAAACAGTGATTCCACCACAAAACAGCATTTTGCCACATAAAACAGTGATTCCACCTATAAACAGCATTTTGGCAGATAAAACACTGTTTCTCCATCCAAACAGCCTTTAACGGCAAAAAACGCTGTTTCTTGCCCAAAACAGCGTTTTGACACATAAAACAGTGATTCCACCACAAAACAGCATTTTGCCACATAAAATAGTGTTTCTCTCTCCAAACAGCATTTTGCCACATAAAACAGTGATTCCACCTATAAACAGCATTTTGGCAGATAAAACACTGTTTCTCCATCCAAACAGCCTTTAACGGCAAAAAATGCTGTTTCCAGCCTAAAACAGTGTTTTGCCACATAAAACAGTGATTCTGACCTCTAAACAACCTTTAGAGGCAAAAAACGCTGTTTGCAGCCAGAAACAGCATTTTGCCACATAAAACAGTGAATCCACCTATAAACAGCATTTTGGCAGATAAAACACTGTTTCTCCATCCAAACAGCCTTTAACGGCAAAAAACGCTGTTTCTAGCCCAAAACAGCGTTTTGCCACATAAAACAGTGATTCCACCACAAAACAGCATTTTGCCACATAAAACAATGTTTCTCTCTCCAAACAGCATTTTGCCACATAAAACAGTGATTCCACCTATAAACAGCATTTTGGCAGATAAAACACTGTTTCTCCATCCAAACAGCCTTTAACTGCAAAAAACGCTGTTTCCAGCGTAAAACAGTGTTTTGCCACATAAAACAGTGATTCTGACCTCTAAACAACCTTTAGAGGCAAAAAACGCTGTTTCCAGCCAGAAACAGCATTTTGCCACATAAAACAGTGAATCCACCTATAAACAGCATTTTGGCAGATAAAACACTGTTTCTCCATCCAAACAGCCTTTAACGGCAAAAAACGCTGTTTCCAGCCTAAAACAGTGTTTTGCCACATAAAACAGTGATTCTGACCTCTAAACAACCTTTAGAGGCAAAAAACGCTGTTTGCAGCCAGAAACAGCATTTTGCCACATAAAACAGTGAATCCACCTATAAACAGCATTTTGGCAGATAAAACACTGTTTCTCCATCCAAACAGCCTTTAACGGCAAAAAACGCTGTTTCTAGCCCAAAACAGCGTTTTGCCACATAAAACAGTGATTCCACCACAAAACAGCATTTTGCCACATAAAACAGTGATTCCACCTATAAACAGCATTTTGGCAGATAAAACACTGTTTCTCCATCCAAACAGCCTTTAACGGCAAAAAACGCTGTTTCTTGCCCAAAACAGCGTTTTGACACATAAAACAGTGATTCCACCACAAAACAGCATTTTGCCACATAAAATAGTGTTTCTCTCTCCAAACAGCATTTTGCCACATAAAACAGTGATTCCACCTATAAACAGCATTTTGGCAGATAAAACACTGTTTCTCCATCCAAACAGCCTTTAACGGCAAAAAATGCTGTTTCCAGCCTAAAACAGTGTTTTGCCACATAAAACAGTGATTCTGACCTCTAAACAACCTTTAGAGGCAAAAAACGCTGTTTGCAGCCAGAAACAGCATTTTGCCACATAAAACAGTGAATCCACCTATAAACAGCATTTTGGCAGATAAAACACTGTTTCTCCATCCAAACAGCCTTTAACGGCAAAAAACGCTGTTTCTAGCCCAAAACAGCGTTTTGCCACATAAAACAGTGATTCCACCACAAAACAGCATTTTGCCACATAAAACAATGTTTCTCTCTCCAAACAGCATTTTGCCACATAAAACAGTGATTCCACCTATTAACAGCATTTTGGCAGATAAAACACTGTTTCTCCATCCAAACAGCCTTTAACTGCAAAAAACGCTGTTTCCAGCGTAAAACAGTGTTTTGCCACATAAAACAGTGATTCTGACCTCTAAACAACCTTTAGAGGCAAAAAACGCTGTTTCCAGCCAGAAACAGCATTTTGCCACATAAAACAGTGAATCCACCTATAAACAGCATTTTGGCAGATAAAACACTGTTTCTCCATCCAAACAGCCTTTAACGGCAAAAAACGCTGTTTCCAGCCTAAAACAGTGTTTTGCCACATAAAACAGTGATTCTGACCTCTAAACAACCTTTAGAGGCAAAAAACGCTGTTTGCAGCCAGAAACAGCATTTTGCCACATAAAACAGTGAATCCACCTATAAACAGCATTTTGGCAGATAAAACACTGTTTCTCCATCCAAACAGCCTTTAACGGCAAAAAATGCTGTTTCCAGCCTAAAACAGTGTTTTGCCACATAAAACAGTGATTCTGACCTCTAAACAACCTTTAGAGGCAAAAAACGCTGTTTGCAGCCAGAAACAGCATTTTGTCACATAAAACAGTGAATCCACCTATAAACAGCATTTTGGCAGATAAAACACTGTTTCTCCATCCAAACAGCCTTTAACGGCAAAAAACGCTGTTTCTAGCCCAAAACAGCGTTTTGCCACATAAAACAGTGATTCCACCACAAAACAGCATTTTGCCACATAAAACAGTGTTTCTCTCTCCAAACAGCATTTTGCCACATAAAACAGTGATTCCACCTATAAACAGCATTTTGGCAGATAAAACACTGTTTCTCCATCCAAACAGCCTTTAACTGCAAAAAACGCTGTTTCCAGCCTAAAACAGTGTTTTGCCACATAAAACAGTGATTCTGACCTCTAAACAACCTTTAGAGGCAAAAAACGCTGTTTGCAGCCAGAAACAGCATTTTGCCACATAAAACAGTGAATCCACCTATAAACAGCATTTTGGCAGATAAAACACTGTTTCTCCATCCAAACAGCCTTTAACGGCAAAAAACGCTGTTTCTAGCCCAAAACAGCGTTTTGCCACATAAAACAGTGATTCCACCACAAAACAGCATTTTGCCACATAAAACAATGTTTCTCTCTCCAAACAGCATTTTGCCACATAAAACAGTGATTCCACCTATTAACAGCATTTTGGCAGATAAAACACTGTTTCTCCATCCAAACAGCCTTTAACTGCAAAAAACGCTGTTTCCAGCGTAAAACAGTGTTTTGCCACATAAAACAGTGATTCTGACCTCTAAACAACCTTTAGAGGCAAAAAACGCTGTTTCCAGCCAGAAACAGCATTTTGCCACATAAAACAGTGAATCCACCTATAAACAGCATTTTGGCAGATAAAACACTGTTTCTCCATCCAAACAGCCTTTAACGGCAAAAAACGCTGTTTCCAGCCTAAAACAGTGTTTTGCCACATAAAACAGTGATTCTGACCTCTAAACAACCTTTAGAGGCAAAAAACGCTGTTTGCAGCCAGAAACAGCATTTTGCCACATAAAACAGTGAATCCACCTATAAACAGCATTTTGGCAGATAAAACACTGTTTCTCCATCCAAACAGCCTTTAACGGCAAAAAATGCTGTTTCCAGCCTAAAACAGTGTTTTGCCACATAAAACAGTGATTCTGACCTCTAAACAACCTTTAGAGGCAAAAAACGCTGTTTGCAGCCAGAAACAGCATTTTGCCACATAAAACAGTGAATCCACCTATAAACAGCATTTTGGCAGATAAAACACTGTTTCTCCATCCAAACAGCCTTTAACGGCAAAAAACGCTGTTTCTAGCCCAAAACAGCGTTTTGCCACATAAAACAGTGATTCTGACCTCTAAACAACCTTTAGAGGCAAAAAACGCTGTTTGCAGCCAGAAACAGCATTTTGCCACATAAAACAGTGAATCCACCTATAAACAGCATTTTGGCAGATAAAACACTGTTTCTCCATCCAAACAGCCTTTAACGGCAAAAAACGCTGTTTCTAGCCCAAAACAGCGTTTTGACACATAAAACAGTGATTCCACCACAAAACAGCATTTTGCCACATAAAATAGTGTTTCTCTCTCCAAACAGCATTTTGCCACATAAACAGTGATTCCACCTATAAACAGCATTTTGGCAGATAAAACACTGTTTCTCCATCCAAACAGCCTTTAACGGCAAAAAATGCTGTTTCCAGCCTAAAACAGTGTTTTGCCACATAAAAACAGTGATTCTGACCTCTAAACAACCTTTAGAGGCAAAAAACGCTGTTTGCAGCCAGAAACAGCATTTTGCCACATAAAACAGTGAATCCACCTATAAACAGCATTTTGGCAGATAAAACACTGTTTCTCCATCCAAACAGCCTTTAACGGCAAAAAACGCTGTTTCTAGCCCAAAACAGCGTTTTGCCACATAAAACAGTGATTCCACCACAAAACAGCATTTTGCCACATAAAACAATGTTTCTCTCTCCAAACAGCATTTTGCCACATAAAACAGTGATTCCACCTATAAACAGCATTTTGGCAGATAAAACACTGTTTCTCCATCCAAACAGCCTTTAACTGCAAAAAACGCTGTTTCCAGCGTAAAACAGTGTTTTGCCACATAAAACAGTGATTCTGACCTCTAAACAACCTTTAGAGGCAAAAAACGCTGTTTCCAGCCAGAAACAGCATTTTGCCACATAAAACAGTGATTCCACCTATAAACAGCATTTTGGCAGATAAAACACTGTTTCTCCATCCAAACAGCCTTTAACGGCAAAAAATGCTGTTTCCAGCCTAAAACAGTGTTTTGCCACATAAAACAGTGATTCTGACCTCTAAACAACCTTTAGAGGCAAAAAACGCTGTTTGCAGCCAGAAACAGCATTTTGCCACATAAAACAGTGAATCCACCTATAAACAGCATTTTGGCAGATAAAACACTGTTTCTCCATCCAAACAGCCTTTAACGGCAAAAAACGCTGTTTTCTAGCCCAAAACAGCGTTTTGCCACATAAAACATTGATTCCACCACAAAACAGCATTTTGCCACATAAAACAATGTTTCTCTCTCCAAACAGCATTTTGCCACATAAAACAGTGATTCCACCTATTAACAGCATTTTGGCAGATAAAACACTGTTTCTCCATCCAAACAGCCTTTAACTGCAAAAAACGCTGTTTCCAGCGTAAAACAGTGTTTTGCCACATATAACAGTGATTCTGACCTCTAAACAACCTTTAGAGGCAAAAAACGCTGTTTCCAGCCAGAAACAGCATTTTGCCACATAAAACAGTGAATCCACCTATAAACAGCATTTTGGCAGATAAAACACTGTTTCTCCATCCAAACAGCCTTTAACGGCAAAAAACGCTGTTTCCAGCCTAAAACAGTGTTTTGCCACATAAAACAGTGATTCTGACCTCTAAACAACCTTTAGAGGCAAAAAACGCTGTTTGCAGCCAGAAACAGCATTTTGCCACATAAAACAGTGAATCCACCTATAAACAGCATTTTGGCAGATAAAACACTGTTTTCTCCATCAAAACAGCCTTTAACGGCAAAAAACGCTGTTTCTAGCCCAAAACAGCGTTTTGCCACATAAAACAGTGATTCCACCACAAAACAGCATTTTGCCACATAAAAACAGTGATTCCACCTATAAACAGCATTTTGGCAGATAAAACACTGTTTCTCCATCCAAACAGCCTTTAACGGCAAAAAAACGCTGTTTCTTGCCCAAAACAGCGTTTTGACACATAAAACAGTGATTCCACCACAAAACAGCATTTTGCCACATAAAATAGTGTTTCTCTCTCCAAACAGCATTTTGCCACATAAAAACAGTGATTCCACCTATAAACAGCATTTTGGCAGATAAAACACTGTTTCTCCATCCAAACAGCCTTTAACGGCAAAAAATGCTGTTTCTCAGCCTAAAACAGTGTTTTGCCACATAAAACAGTGATTCTGACCTCTAAACAACCTTTAGAGGCAAAAAACGCTGTTTGCAGCCAGAAACAGCATTTTGCCACATAAAACAGTGAATCCACCTATAAACAGCATTTTGGCAGATTAAAACACTGTTTCTCCATCCAAACAGCCTTTAACGGCAAAAAAACGCTGTTTCTAGCCCAAAACAGCGTTTTGCCACATAAAACATTGATTCCACCACAAAACAGCATTTTGCCACATAAAACAATGTTTCTCTCTCCAAACAGCATTTTGCCACATAAAACAGTGATTCCACCTATTAACAGCATTTTGGCAGATAAAACACTGTTTCTCCATCCAAACAGCCTTTAACTGCAAAAAAACGCTGTTTCCAGCGTAAAACAGTGTTTTGCCACATAAAACAGTGATTCTGACCTCTAAACAACCTTTAGAGGCAAAAAACGCTGTTTGCAGCCAGAAACAGCATTTTGCCACATAAAACAGTGAATCCACCTATAAACAGCATTTTGGCAGATAAAACACTGTTTCTCCATCCAAACAGCCTTTAACGGCAAAAAACGCTGTTTCTAGCCCAAAACAGCGTTTTGCCACATAAAACATTGATTCCACCACAAAACAGCATTTTGCCACATAAAACAATGTTTCTCTCTCCAAACAGCATTTTGCCACATAAAACAGTGATTCCACCTATTAACAGCATTTTGGCAGATAAAACACTGTTTCTCCATCCAAACAGCCTTTAACTGCAAAAACGCTGTTTCCAGCGTAAAACAGTGTTTTGCCACATAAAACAGTGATTCTGACCTCTAAACAACCTTTAGAGGCAAATAACGCTGTTTCCAGCCAGAAACAGCATTTTGCCACATAAAACAGTGAATCCACCTATAAACAGCATTTTGGCAGATAAAACACTGTTTCTCCATCCAAACAGCCTTTAACGGCAAAAAACGCTGTTTCCAGCCTAAAACAGTGTTTTGCCACATAAAACAGTGATTCTGACCTCTAAACAACCTTTAGAGGCAAAAAACGCTGTTTGCAGCCAGAAACAGCATTTTGCCACATAAAACAGTGAATCCACCTATAAACAGCATTTTGGCAGATAAAACACTGTTTCTCCATCCAAACAGCCTTTAACGGCAAAAAATGCTGTTTCCAGCCTAAAACAGTGTTTTGCCACATAAAACAGTGATTCTGACCTCTAAACAACCTTTAGAGGCAAAAAACGCTGTTTGCAGCCAGAAACAGCATTTTGCCACATAAAACAGTGAATCCACCTATAAACAGCATTTTGGCAGATAAAACACTGTTTCTCCATCCAAACAGCCTTTAACGGCAAAAAACGCTGTTTCTAGCCCAAAACAGCGTTTTGCCACATAAAACAGTGATTCCACCACAAAACAGCATTTTGCCACATAAAACAATGTTTCTCTCTCCAAACAGCATTTTGCCACATAAAACAGTGATTCCACCTATTAACAGCATTTTGGCAGATAAAACACTGTTTCTCCATCCAAACAGCCTTTAACTGCAAAAAACGCTGTTTCCAGCGTAAAACAGTGTTTTGCCACATAAAACAGTGATTCTGACCTCTAAACAACCTTTAGAGGCAAAAAACGCTGTTTCCAGCCAGAAACAGCATTTTGCCACATAAAACAGTGAATCCACCTATAAACAGCATTTTGGCAGATAAAACACTGTTTCTCCATCCAAACAGCCTTTAACGGCAAAAAACGCTGTTTCCAGCCTAAAACAGTGTTTTGCCACATAAAACAGTGATTCTGACCTCTAAACAACCTTTAGAGGCAAAGAAAGCTGTTTGCAGCCAGAAACAGCATTTTGCCACATAAAACAGTGAATCCACCTATAAACAGCATTTTGGCAGATAAAACACTGTTTCTCCATCCAAACAGCCTTTAACGGCAAAAAACGCTGTTTCTAGCCCAAAACAGCGTTTTGACACATAAAACAGTGATTCCACCACAAAACAGCATTTTGCCACATAAAATAGTGTTTCTCTCTCCAAACAGCATTTTGCCACATAAAACAGTGAATCCACCTATAAACAGCATTTTGGCAGATAAAACACTGTTTCTCCATCCAAACAGCCTTTAACGGCAAAAAACGCTGTTTCTAGCCCAAAACAGCGTTTTGCCACATAAAACAGTGATTCCACCACAAAACAGCATTTTGCCACATAAAACAGTGATTCCACCTATAAACAGCATTTTGGCAGATAAAACACTGTTTCTCCATCCAAACAGCCTTTAACGGCAAAAAACGCTGTTTCTAGCCCAAAACAGCGTTTTGCCACATAAAACAGTGATTCCACCACAAAACAGCATTTTGCCACATAAAACAGTGATTCCACCTATAAACAGCATTTTGGCAGATAAAACACTGTTTCTTCATCCAAACAGCCTTTAACGGCAAAAAACGCTGTTTCCAGCGTAAAACAGTGTTTTGCCACATAAAACAGTGATTCTGACCTCTAAACAACCTTTAGAGGCAAAAAACGCTGTTTCCAGCCAGAAACAGCATTTTGCCACATAAAACAGTGAATCCACCTATAAACAGCATTTTGGCAGATAAAACACTTTTTCTCCATCCAAACAGCCTTTAACGGCAAAAAACGCTGTTTCCAGCCTAAAACAGTGTTTTGCCACATAAAACAGTGATTCTGACCTCTAAACAACCTTTAGAGGCAAAAAACGCTGTTTGCAGCCAGAAACAGCATTTTGCCACATAAAACAGTGAATCCACCTATAAACAGCATTTTGGCAGATAAAACACTGTTTCTCCATCCAAACAGCCTTTAAAGGCAAAAAACACTGTTTCCAGCCAGAAACAGCATTTTGCCACAAAAAAAAAGTGATTCCACCTATAAAAAGCATTTTGGCAGATAAAACACTGTTTCTCCATCCAAACTGCAATTAAAGTGGGACATTGCATGGCTGAAAAGGCCTCAGTAAAGTTGATGAGAAGGCCGTCATTGACTTAACATTGGTGACCTTTTGAACTTTTGGGTCACTTTTGGGGCACTTCCTGTGGTCCTAGGATGACAACTTTGAACTCACATGTTCGGTGGTACGCCAGCTTTCAGGCAAAAGTGGTTGCAAGTCAATCGGGACTTGCATGGCTGAAAAGGCCTCAGTAAAGTTGATGAGAAGGCCGTCATTGACTTAACATTGGTGACCTTTTGAACTTTGGGGTCACTTTTGGGGAACTTCCTGTGGTCCGAGAAGGACAAAATTGAACTCACACGTTCGGTGGGACGCCAGCTATCAGGCAAAAGTGGTTGCAAGTCAATCGGGACTTGCATGTCTGAAAAGGCCTCAGTAAATTTGTTCCTCATACATTGGCCACCTTTTGAACTTTGGGGTCACTTTTGGGGCACTTCCTGTGGTCCTAGAATGACAAAATTGAACTCACATGGTCGGTGGGATGCCAGCTTTCAGGCAAAAGTGGTTGCAAGTCAATCGGGACTTGCATGGCTGAAAAGGCCTCAGTAAAGTTGATGAGAAGGCCGTCATTGACTTAACATTGGTGACCTTTTGAAGTTTGAGGTCACTTTTGGGGCACTTCCTGTGGTCTTAGAATGACAACATTGAACTCACATGTTCGGTGGGACGCCAGCTTTCAGGCAAAAGTGGTTGCAAGTCAATCGGGACTTGCATGGCTGAAAAGGCCTCAGTAAAGTTCATGAGAAGGCCGTCATTGACTTAACATTGGTGACCTTTTGAACTTTGGGGTCACTTTTGGGGCACTTCCTGTGGTCCTAGAAGGACAAAATTGGACTCACTCGTTCGGTGGGTGGCCAGCTTTCAGGCAAAAGTGGTTTCAAGTAAATCGGGACTTGCATGGCTGAAAAGGCCTCAGTAAAGTTGATGAGAAGGCCGTCATTGACTTAACATTGGTGACCTTTTGAACTTTGGGGTCACTTTTGGGTCACTTCCTGTGGTCCTAGAAGGACAAAATTGAACTCACACGTTCGGTGGGACGCCAGCTATCAGGCAAAAGTGGTTGCAAGTCAATCGGGAGTTGCATGGCTGAAAAGGCCTCAGTAAATTTGTTCCTCATACATTGGCCAACTTTTGAACTTTGGGGTCACTTTTGGGGCACTTCCTGTGGTCCTAGGATGACAACTTTGAACTCACATGTTCGGTGGGACGCCAGCTTTCAGGCAAAAGTGGTTGCAAGTCAATCGGGACTTGCATGGCTGAAAAGGCCTCAGTAAAGTTGATGAGAAGGCCGTCATTGACTTAACATTGGTGACCTTTTGAACTTTGGGGTCACTTTTGGGGCACTTCCTGTGGTCCTAGAAGGACAAAATTGGACTCACTCGTTCGGTGGGTGGCCAGCTTTCAGGCAAGAGTGGTTGCAAGTCAATCGGGACTTGCATGGCTGAAAAGGCCTCAGTAAAGTTGATGAGAAGGCCGTCATTGACTTAACATTGGTGACCTTTTGAACTTTGGGGTCACTTTTGGGGCACTTCCTGTGGTCCTAGAAGGACAAAATTGGACTCACTCGTTCGGTGGGTGGCCAGCTTTCAGGCAAGAGTGGTTGCAAGTCAATCGGGACTTGCATGGCTGAAAAGGCCTCAGTAAAGTGTATGAAAAGGCCGTCATTGACTTAACATTGGTGACCTTTTGAACTTTGGGGTCACTTTTGGGTCACTTCCTGTGGTCCTAGAAGGACAAAATTGAACTCACACGTTCGGTGGGACGCCAGCTATCAGGCAAAAGTGGTTGCAAGTCAATCGGGAGTTGCATGGCTGAAAAGGCCTCAGTAAATTTGTTCCTCATACATTGGCCAACTTTTGAACTTTGGGGTCACTTTTGGGGCACTTCCTGTGGTCCTAGGATGACAACTTTGAACTCACATGTTCGGTGGGACGCCAGCTTTCAGGCAAAAGTGGTTGCAAGTCAATCGGGACTTGCATGGCTGAAAAGGCCTCAGTAAAGTTGATGAGAAGGCCGTCATTGACTTAACATTGGTGACCTTTTGAACTTTGGGGTCACTTTTGGGGCACTTCCTGTGGTCCTAGGATGACAACTTTGAACTCACATGTTCGGTGGGACACCAGCTTTCAGGCAAAAGTGGTTGCAAGTCAATCGGGACTTGCATGGCTGAAAAGGCCTCAGTAAAGTTGATGAGAAGGCCGTCATTGACTTAACATTGGTGACCTTTTGAACTTTGGGGTCACTTTTGGGGAACTTCCTGTGGTCCGAGAAGGACAAAATTGAACTCACACGTTCGGTGGGACGCCAGCTATCAGGCAAAAGTGGTTGCAAGTCAATCGGGACTTGCATGTCTGAAAAGGCCTCAGTAAATTTGTTCCTCATACATTGGCCACCTTTTGAACTTTGGGGTCACTTTTGGGGCACTTCCTGTGGTCCTAGAATGACAAAATTGAACTCACATGGTCGGTGGGATGCCAGCTTTCAGGCAAAAGTGGTTGCAAGTCAATCGGGACTTGCATGGCTGAAAAGGCCTCAGTAAAGTTGATGAGAAGGCCGTCATTGACTTAACATTGGTGACCTTTTGAAGTTTGAGGTCACTTTTGGGGCACTTCCTGTGGTCTTAGAATGACAACATTGAACTCACATGTTCGGTGGGACGCCAGCTTTCAGGCAAAAGTGGTTGCAAGTCAATCGGGACTTGCATGGCTGAAAAGGCCTCAGTAAAGTTGATGAGAAGGCCGTCATTGACTTAACATTGGTGACCTTTTGAACTTTGGGGTCACTTTTGGGGCACTTCCTGTGGTCCTAGAAGGACAAAATTGGACTCACTCGTTCGGTGGGTGGCCAGCTTTCAGGCAAAAGTGGTTTCAAGTAAATCGGGACTTGCATGGCTGAAAAGGCCTCAGTAAAGTTGATGAGAAGGCCGTCATTGACTTAACATTGGTGACCTTTTGAACTTTGGGGTCACTTTTGGGTCACTTCCTGTGGTCCTAGAAGGACAAAATTGAACTCACACGTTCGGTGGGACGCCAGCTATCAGGCAAAAGTGGTTGCAAGTCAATCGGGAGTTGCATGGCTGAAAAGGCCTCAGTAAATTTGTTCCTCATACATTGGCCAACTTTTGAACTTTGGGGTCACTTTTGGGGCACTTCCTGTGGTCCTAGGATGACAACTTTGAACTCACATGTTCGGTGGGACGCCAGCTTTCAGGCAAAAGTGGTTGCAAGTCAATCGGGACTTGCATGGCTGAAAAGGCCTCAGTAAAGTTGATGAGAAGGCCGTCATTGACTTAACATTGGTGACCTTTTGAACTTTGGGGTCACTTTTGGGGCACTTCCTGTGGTCCTAGAAGGACAAAATTGGACTCACTCGTTCGGTGGGTGGCCAGCTTTCAGGCAAGAGTGGTTGCAAGTCAATCGGGACTTGCATGGCTGAAAAGGCCTCAGTAAAGTTGATGAGAAGGCCGTCATTGACTTAACATTGGTGACCTTTTGAAATTTGGGGTCACTTTTGGGGCACTTCCTGTGGTCCTAGAAGGACAAAATTGGACTCACTCGTTCGGTGGGTGGCCAGCTTTCAGGCAAGAGTGGTTGCAAGTCAATCGGGACTTGCATGGCTGAAAAGGCCTCAGTAAAGTGTATGAAAAGGCCGTCATTGACTTAACATTGGTGACCTTTTGAACTTTGGGGTCACTTTTGGGGCACTTCCTGTGGTCCGAGAAGGACAAAATTGAACTCACACGTTCGGTGGGACGCCAGCTATCAGGCAAAAGTGGTTGCAAGTCAATCGGGACTTGCATGGCTGAAAAGGCCTCAGTAAATTTGTTCCTCATACATTGGCCAACTTTTGAACTTTGGGGTCACTTTTGGGGCACTTCCTGTGGTCCTAGGATGACAACTTTGAACTCACATGTTCGGTGGGACGCCAGCTTTCAAGCAAAAGTGGTTGCAAGTCAATCGGGACTTGCATGGCTGAAAAGGCCTCAGTAAAGTTGATGAGAAGGCCGTCATTGACTTAACATTGGTGACCTTTTGAACTTTGGGGTCACTTTTGGGGCACTTCCTGTGGTCCTAGAAGGACAAAATTGGACTCACTCGTTCGGTGGGTGGCCAGCTTTCAGGCAAAAGTGGTTTCAAGTAAATCGGGACTTGCATGGCTGAAAAGGCCTCAGTAAAGTTGATGAGAAGGCCGTCATTGACTTAACATTGGTGACCTTTTGAACTTTGGGGTCACTTTTGGGGCACTTCCTGTGGTCCTAGGATGACAACTTTGAACTCACATGTTCGGTGGGACACCAGCTTTCAGGCAAAAGTGGTTGCAAGTCAATCGGGACTTGCATGGCTGAAAAGGCCTCAGTAAAGTGTATGAAAAGGCCGTCATTGACTTAACATTGGTGACCTTTTGAACTTTGGGGTCACTTTTGGGGCACTTCCTGTGGTCCGAGAAGGACAAAATTGAACTCACACGTTCGGTGGGACGCCAGCTATCAGGCAAAAGTGGTTGCAAGTCAATCGGGACTTGCATGGCTGAAAAGGCCTCAGTAAATTTGTTCCTCATACATTGGCCAACTTTTGAACTTTGGGGTCACTTTTGGGGCACTTCCTGTGGTCCTAGGATGACAACTTTGAACTCACATGTTCGGTGGGACGCCAGCTTTCAGGCAAAAGTGGTTGCAAGTCAATCGGGACTTGCATGGCTGAAAAGGCCTCAGTAAAGTTGATGAGAAGGCCGTCATTGACTTAACATTGGTGACCTTTTGAACTTTGGGGTCACTTTTGGGGCACTTCCTGTGGTCCTAGGATGACAACTTTGAACTCACATGTTCGGTGGGACACCAGCTTTCAGGCAAAAGTGGTTGCAAGTCAATCGGGACTTGCATGGCTGAAAAGGCCTCAGTAAAGTTGATGAGAAGGCCGTCATTGACTTAACATTGGTGACCTTTTGAACTTTGGGGTCACTTTTGGGGAACTTCCTGTGGTCCGAGAAGGACAAAATTGAACTCACACGTTCGGTGGGACGCCAGCTATCAGGCAAAAGTGGTTGCAAGTCAATCGGGACTTGCATGGCTGAAAAGGCCTCAGTAAATTTGTTCCTCATACATTGGCCAACTTTTGAACTTTGGGGTCACTTTTGGGGCACTTCCTGTGGTCCTAGGATGACAACTTTGAACTCACATGTTCGGTGGGACGCCAGCTTTCAGGCAAAAGTGGTTGCAAGTCAATCGGGACTTGCATGGCTGAAAAGGCCTCAGTAAAGTTGATGAGAAGGCCGTCATTGACTTAACATTGGTGACCTTTTGAACTTTGGGGTCACTTTTGGGGCACTTCCTGTGGTCCTAGAAGGACAAAATTGGACTCACTCGTTCGGTGGGTGGCCAGTTTTCAGGCAAAAGTGGTTTCAAGTAAATCGGGACTTGCATGGCTGAAAAGGCCTCAGTAAAGTTGATGAGAAGGCCGTCATTGACTTAACATTGGTGACCTTTTGAACTTTGGGGTCACTTTTGGGGCACTTCCTGTGGTCCTAGGATGACAACTTTGAACTCACATGTTCGGTGGGACACCAGCTTTCAGGCAAAAGTGGTTGCAAGTCAATCGGGACTTGCATGGCTGAAAAGGCCTCAGTAAAGTTGATGAGAAGGCCGTCATTGACTTAACATTGGTGACCTTTTGAACTTTGGGGTCACTTTTGGGGAACTTCCTGTGGTCCGAGAAGGACAAAATTGAACTCACACGTTCGGTGGGACGCCAGCTATCAGGCAAAAGTGGTTGCAAGTCAATCGGGACTTGCATGTCTGAAAAGGCCTCAGTAAATTTGTTCCTCATACATTGGCCACCTTTTGAACTTTGGGGTCACTTTTGGGGCACTTCCTGTGGTCCTAGAATGACAAAATTGAACTCACATGGTCGGTGGGATGCCAGCTTTCAGGCAAAAGTGGTTGCAAGTCAATCGGGACTTGCATGGCTGAAAAGGCCTCAGTAAAGTTGATGAGAAGGCCGTCATTGACTTAACATTGGTGACCTTTTGAAGTTTGAGGTCACTTTTGGGGCACTTCCTGTGGTCTTAGAATGACAACATTGAACTCACATGTTCGGTGGGACGCCAGCTTTCAGGCAAAAGTGGTTGCAAGTCAATCGGGACTTGCATGGCTGAAAAGGCCTCAGTAAAGTTCATGAGAAGGCCGTCATTGACTTAACATTGGTGACCTTTTGAACTTTGGGGTCACTTTTGGGGCACTTCCTGTGGTCCTAGAAGGACAAAATTGGACTCACTCGTTCGGTGGGTGGCCAGCTTTCAGGCAAAAGTGGTTTCAAGTAAATCGGGACTTGCATGGCTGAAAAGGCCTCAGTAAAGTTGATGAGAAGGCCGTCATTGACTTAACATTGGTGACCTTTTGAACTTTGGGGTCACTTTTGGGTCACTTCCTGTGGTCCTAGAAGGACAAAATTGAACTCACACGTTCGGTGGGACGCCAGCTATCAGGCAAAAGTGGTTGCAAGTCAATCGGGAGTTGCATGGCTGAAAAGGCCTCAGTAAATTTGTTCCTCATACATTGGCCAACTTTTGAACTTTGGGGTCACTTTTGGGGCACTTCCTGTGGTCCTAGGATGACAACTTTGAACTCACATGTTCGGTGGGACGCCAGCTTTCAGGCAAAAGTGGTTGCAAGTCAATCGGGACTTGCATGGCTGAAAAGGCCTCAGTAAAGTTGATGAGAAGGCCGTCATTGACTTAACATTGGTGACCTTTTGAACTTTGGGGTCACTTTTGGGGCACTTCCTGTGGTCCTAGAAGGACAAAATTGGACTCACTCGTTCGGTGGGTGGCCAGCTTTCAGGCAAGAGTGGTTGCAAGTCAATCGGGACTTGCATGGCTGAAAAGGCCTCAGTAAAGTTGATGAGAAGGCCGTCATTGACTTAACATTGGTGACCTTTTGAACTTTGGGGTCACTTTTGGGGCACTTCCTGTGGTCCTAGAAGGACAAAATTGGACTCACTCGTTCGGTGGGTGGCCAGCTTTCAGGCAAGAGTGGTTGCAAGTCAATCGGGACTTGCATGGCTGAAAAGGCCTCAGTAAAGTGTATGAAAAGGCCGTCATTGACTTAACATTGGTGACCTTTTGAACTTTGGGGTCACTTTTGGGTCACTTCCTGTGGTCCTAGAAGGACAAAATTGAACTCACACGTTCGGTGGGACGCCAGCTATCAGGCAAAAGTGGTTGCAAGTCAATCGGGAGTTGCATGGCTGAAAAGGCCTCAGTAAATTTGTTCCTCATACATTGGCCAACTTTTGAACTTTGGGGTCACTTTTGGGGCACTTCCTGTGGTCCTAGGATGACAACTTTGAACTCACATGTTCGGTGGGACGCCAGCTTTCAGGCAAAAGTGGTTGCAAGTCAATCGGGACTTGCATGGCTGAAAAGGCCTCAGTAAAGTTGATGAGAAGGCCGTCATTGACTTAACATTGGTGACCTTTTGAACTTTGGGGTCACTTTTGGGGCACTTCCTGTGGTCCTAGAAGGACAAAATTGGACTCACTCGTTCGGTGGGTGGCCAGCTTTCAGGCAAGAGTGGTTGCAAGTCAATCGGGACTTGCATGGCTGAAAAGGCCTCAGTAAAGTTGATGAGAAGGCCGTCATTGACTTAACATTGGTGACCTTTTGAACTTTGGGGTCACTTTTGGGGCACTTCCTGTGGTCCTAGAAGGACAAAATTGGACTCACTCGTTCGGTGGGTGGCCAGCTTTCAGGCAAGAGTGGTTGCAAGTCAATCGGGACTTGCATGGCTGAAAAGGCCTCAGTAAAGTGTATGAAAAGGCCGTCATTGACTTAACATTGGTGACCTTTTGAACTTTGGGGTCACTTTTGGGTCACTTCCTGTGGTCCTAGAAGGACAAAATTGAACTCACACGTTCGGTGGGACGCCAGCTATCAGGCAAAAGTGGTTGCAAGTCAATCGGGAGTTGCATGGCTGAAAAGGCCTCAGTAAATTTGTTCCTCATACATTGGCCAACTTTTGAACTTTGGGGTCACTTTTGGGGCACTTCCTGTGGTCCTAGGATGACAACTTTGAACTCACATGTTCGGTGGGACGCCAGCTTTCAGGCAAAAGTGGTTGCAAGTCAATCGGGACTTGCATGGCTGAAAAGGCCTCAGTAAAGTTGATGAGAAGGCCGTCATTGACTTAACATTGGTGACCTTTTGAACATTGGGGTCACTTTTGGGGCACTTCCTGTGGTCCTAGAAGGACAAAATTGGACTCACTCGTTCGGTGGGTGGCCAGCTTTCAGGCAAGAGTGGTTGCAAGTCAATCGGGACTTGCATGGCTGAAAAGGCCTCAGTAAAGTTGATGAGAAGGCCGTCATTGACTTAACATTGGTGACCTTTTGAAATTTGGGGTCACTTTTGGGGCACTTCCTGTGGTCCTAGAAGGACAAAATTGGACTCACTCGTTCGGTGGGTGGCCAGCTTTCAGGCAAGAGTGGTTGCAAGTCAATCGGGACTTGCATGGCTGAAAAGGCCTCAGTAAAGTGTATGAAAAGGCCGTCATTGACTTAACATTGGTGACCTTTTGAACTTTGGGGTCACTTTTGGGGCACTTCCTGTGGTCCGAGAAGGACAAAATTGAACTCACACGTTCGGTGGGACGCCAGCTATCAGGCAAAAGTGGTTGCAAGTCAATCGGGACTTGCATGGCTGAAAAGGCCTCAGTAAATTTGTTCCTCATACATTGGCCAACTTTTGAACTTTGGGGTCACTTTTGGGGCACTTCCTGTGGTCCTAGGATGACAACTTTGAACTCACATGTTCGGTGGGACGCCAGCTTTCAGGCAAAAGTGGTTGCAAGTCAATCGGGACTTGCATGGCTGAAAAGGCCTCAGTAAAGTTGATGAGAAGGCCGTCATTGACTTAACATTGGTGACCTTTTGAACTTTGGGGTCACTTTTGGGGCACTTCCTGTGGTCCTAGGATGACAACTTTGAACTCACATGTTCGGTGGGACACCAGCTTTCAGGCAAAAGTGGTTGCAAGTCAATCGGGACTTGCATGGCTGAAAAGGCCTCAGTAAAGTTGATGAGAAGGCCGTCATTGACTTAACATTGGTGACCTTTTGAACTTTGGGGTCACTTTTGGGGAACTTCCTGTGGTCCGAGAAGGACAAAATTGAACTCACACGTTCGGTGGGACGCCAGCTATCAGGCAAAAGTGGTTGCAAGTCAATCGGGACTTGCATGTCTGAAAAGGCCTCAGTAAATTTGTTCCTCATACATTGGCCACCTTTTGAACTTTGGGGTCACTTTTGGGGCACTTCCTGTGGTCCTAGAATGACAAAATTGAACTCACATGGTCGGTGGGATGCCAGCTTTCAGGCAAAAGTGGTTGCAAGTCAATCGGGACTTGCATGGCTGAAAAGGCCTCAGTAAAGTTGATGAGAAGGCCGTCATTGACTTAACATTGGTGACCTTTTGAAGTTTGAGGTCACTTTTGGGGCACTTCCTGTGGTCTTAGAATGACAACATTGAACTCACATGTTCGGTGGGACGCCAGCTTTCAGGCAAAAGTGGTTGCAAGTCAATCGGGACTTGCATGGCTGAAAAGGCCTCAGTAAAGTTCATGAGAAGGCCGTCATTGACTTAACATTGGTGACCTTTTGAACTTTGGGGTCACTTTTGGGGCACTTCCTGTGGTCCTAGAAGGACAAAATTGGACTCACTCGTTCGGTGGGTGGCCAGCTTTCAGGCAAAAGTGGTTTCAAGTAAATCGAGACTTGCATGGCTGAAAAGGCCTCAGTAAAGTTGATGAGAAGGCCGTCATTGACTTAACATTGGTGACCTTTTGAACTTTGGGGTCACTTTTGGGTCACTTCCTGTGGTCCTAGAAGGACAAAATTGAACTCACACGTTCGGTGGGACGCCAGCTATCAGGCAAAAGTGGTTGCAAGTCAATCGGGAGTTGCATGGCTGAAAAGGCCTCAGTAAATTTGTTCCTCATACATTGGCCAACTTTTGAACTTTGGGGTCACTTTTGGGGCACTTCCTGTGGTCCTAGGATGACAACTTTGAACTCACATGTTCGGTGGGACGCCAGCTTTCAGGCAAAAGTGGTTGCAAGTCAATCGGGACTTGCATGGCTGAAAAGGCCTCAGTAAAGTTGATGAGAAGGCCGTCATTGACTTAACATTGGTGACCTTTTGAACTTTGGGGTCACTTTTGGGGCACTTCCTGTGGTCCTAGAAGGACAAAATTGGACTCACTCGTTCGGTGGGTGGCCAGCTTTCAGGCAAGAGTGGTTGCAAGTCAATCGGGACTTGCATGGCTGAAAAGGCCTCAGTAAAGTTGATGAGAAGGCCGTCATTGACTTAACATTGGTGACCTTTTGAAATTTGGGGTCACTTTTGGGGCACTTCCTGTGGTCCTAGAAGGACAAAATTGGACTCACTCGTTCGGTGGGTGGCCAGCTTTCAGGCAAGAGTGGTTGCAAGTCAATCGGGACTTGCATGGCTGAAAAGGCCTCAGTAAAGTGTATGAAAAGGCCGTCATTGACTTAACATTGGTGACCTTTTGAACTTTGGGGTCACTTTTGGGGCACTTCCTGTGGTCCGAGAAGGACAAAATTGAACTCACACGTTCGGTGGGACGCCAGCTATCAGGCAAAAGTGGTTGCAAGTCAATCGGGACTTGCATGGCTGAAAAGGCCTCAGTAAATTTGTTCCTCATACATTGGCCAACTTTTGAACTTTGGGGTCACTTTTGGGGCACTTCCTGTGGTCCTAGGATGACAACTTTGAACTCACATGTTCGGTGGGACGCCAGCTTTCAAGCAAAAGTGGTTGCAAGTCAATCGGGACTTGCATGGCTGAAAAGGCCTCAGTAAAGTTGATGAGAAGGCCGTCATTGACTTAACATTGGTGACCTTTTGAACTTTGGGGTCACTTTTGGGGCACTTCCTGTGGTCCTAGAAGGACAAAATTGGACTCACTCGTTCGGTGGGTGGCCAGCTTTCAGGCAAAAGTGGTTTCAAGTAAATCGGGACTTGCATGGCTGAAAAGGCCTCAGTAAAGTTGATGAGAAGGCCGTCATTGACTTAACATTGGTGACCTTTTGAACTTTGGGGTCACTTTTGGGGCACTTCCTGTGGTCCTAGGATGACAACTTTGAACTCACATGTTCGGTGGGACACCAGCTTTCAGGCAAAAGTGGTTGCAAGTCAATCGGGACTTGCATGGCTGAAAAGGCCTCAGTAAAGTGTATGAAAAGGCCGTCATTGACTTAACATTGGTGACCTTTTGAACTTTGGGGTCACTTTTGGGGCACTTCCTGTGGTCCGAGAAGGACAAAATTGAACTCACACGTTCGGTGGGACGCCAGCTATCAGGCAAAAGTGGTTGCAAGTCAATCGGGACTTGCATGGCTGAAAAGGCCTCAGTAAATTTGTTCCTCATACATTGGCCAACTTTTGAACTTTGGGGTCACTTTTGGGGCACTTCCTGTGGTCCTAGGATGACAACTTTGAACTCACATGTTCGGTGGGACGCCAGCTTTCAGGCAAAAGTGGTTGCAAGTCAATCGGGACTTGCATGGCTGAAAAGGCCTCAGTAAAGTTGATGAGAAGGCCGTCATTGACTTAACATTGGTGACCTTTTGAACTTTGGGGTCACTTTTGGGGCACTTCCTGTGGTCCTAGGATGACAACTTTGAACTCACATGTTCGGTGGGACACCAGCTTTCAGGCAAAAGTGGTTGCAAGTCAATCGGGACTTGCATGGCTGAAAAGGCCTCAGTAAAGTTGATGAGAAGGCCGTCATTGACTTAACATTGGTGACCTTTTGAACTTTGGGGTCACTTTTGGGGAACTTCCTGTGGTCCGAGAAGGACAAAATTGAACTCACACGTTCGGTGGGACGCCAGCTATCAGGCAAAAGTGGTTGCAAGTCAATCGGGACTTGCATGTCTGAAAAGGCCTCAGTAAATTTGTTCCTCATACATTGGCCACCTTTTGAACTTTGGGGTCACTTTTGGGGCACTTCCTGTGGTCCTAGAATGACAAAATTGAACTCACATGGTCGGTGGGATGCCAGCTTTCAGGCAAAAGTGGTTGCAAGTCAATCGGGACTTGCATGGCTGAAAAGGCCTCAGTAAAGTTGATGAGAAGGCCGTCATTGACTTAACATTGGTGACCTTTTGAAGTTTGAGGTCACTTTTGGGGCACTTCCTGTGGTCTTAGAATGACAACATTGAACTCACATGTTCGGTGGGACGCCAGCTTTCAGGCAAAAGTGGTTGCAAGTCAATCGGGACTTGCATGGCTGAAAAGGCCTCAGTAAAGTTCATGAGAAGGCCGTCATTGACTTAACATTGGTGACCTTTTGAACTTTGGGGTCACTTTTGGGGCACTTCCTGTGGTCCTAGAAGGACAAAATTGGACTCACTCGTTCGGTGGGTGGCCAGCTTTCAGGCAAAAGTGGTTTCAAGTAAATCGGGACTTGCATGGCTGAAAAGGCCTCAGTAAAGTTGATGAGAAGGCCGTCATTGACTTAACATTGGTGACCTTTTGAAATTTGGGGTCACTTTTGGGGCACTTCCTGTGGTCCTAGAAGGACAAAATTGGACTCACTCGTTCGGTGGGTGGCCAGCTTTCAGGCAAGAGTGGTTGCAAGTCAATCGGGACTTGCATGGCTGAAAAGGCCTCAGTAAAGTGTATGAAAAGGCCGTCATTGACTTAACATTGGTGACCTTTTGAACTTTGGGGTCACTTTTGGGTCACTTCCTGTGGTCCTAGAAGGACAAAATTGAACTCACACGTTCGGTGGGACGCCAGCTATCAGGCAAAAGTGGTTGCAAGTCAATCGGGAGTTGCATGGCTGAAAAGGCCTCAGTAAATTTGTTCCTCATACATTGGCCAACTTTTGAACTTTGGGGTCACTTTTGGGGCACTTCCTGTGGTCCTAGGATGACAACTTTGAACTCACATGTTCGGTGGGACGCCAGCTTTCAGGCAAAAGTGGTTGCAAGTCAATCGGGACTTGCATGGCTGAAAAGGCCTCAGTAAAGTTGATGAGAAGGCCGTCATTGACTTAACATTGGTGACCTTTTGAACTTTGGGGTCACTTTTGGGGCACTTCCTGTGGTCCTAGAAGGACAAAATTGGACTCACTCGTTCGGTGGGTGGCCAGCTTTCAGGCAAGAGTGGTTGCAAGTCAATCGGGACTTGCATGGCTGAAAAGGCCTCAGTAAAGTTGATGAGAAGGCCGTCATTGACTTAACATTGGTGACCTTTTGAACTTTGGGGTCACTTTTGGGGCACTTCCTGTGGTCCTAGAAGGACAAAATTGGACTCACTCGTTCGGTGGGTGGCCAGCTTTCAGGCAAGAGTGGTTGCAAGTCAATCGGGACTTGCATGGCTGAAAAGGCCTCAGTAAAGTGTATGAAAAGGCCGTCATTGACTTAACATTGGTGACCTTTTGAACTTTGGGGTCACTTTTGGGTCACTTCCTGTGGTCCTAGAAGGACAAAATTGAACTCACACGTTCGGTGGGACGCCAGCTATCAGGCAAAAGTGGTTGCAAGTCAATCGGGAGTTGCATGGCTGAAAAGGCCTCAGTAAATTTGTTCCTCATACATTGGCCAACTTTTGAACTTTGGGGTCACTTTTGGGGCACTTCCTGTGGTCCTAGGATGACAACTTTGAACTCACATGTTCGGTGGGACGCCAGCTTTCAGGCAAAAGTGGTTGCAAGTCAATCGGGACTTGCATGGCTGAAAAGGCCTCAGTAAAGTTGATGAGAAGGCCGTCATTGACTTAACATTGGTGACCTTTTGAACATTGGGGTCACTTTTGGGGCACTTCCTGTGGTCCTAGAAGGACAAAATTGGACTCACTCGTTCGGTGGGTGGCCAGCTTTCAGGCAAGAGTGGTTGCAAGTCAATCGGGACTTGCATGGCTGAAAAGGCCTCAGTAAAGTTGATGAGAAGGCCGTCATTGACTTAACATTGGTGACCTTTTGAAATTTGGGGTCACTTTTGGGGCACTTCCTGTGGTCCTAGAAGGACAAAATTGGACTCACTCGTTCGGTGGGTGGCCAGCTTTCAGGCAAGAGTGGTTGCAAGTCAATCGGGACTTGCATGGCTGAAAAGGCCTCAGTAAAGTGTATGAAAAGGCCGTCATTGACTTAACATTGGTGACCTTTTGAACTTTGGGGTCACTTTTGGGGCACTTCCTGTGGTCCGAGAAGGACAAAATTGAACTCACACGTTCGGTGGGACGCCAGCTATCAGGCAAAAGTGGTTGCAAGTCAATCGGGACTTGCATGGCTGAAAAGGCCTCAGTAAATTTGTTCCTCATACATTGGCCAACTTTTGAACTTTGGGGTCACTTTTGGGGCACTTCCTGTGGTCCTAGGATGACAACTTTGAACTCACATGTTCGGTGGGACGCCAGCTTTCAGGCAAAAGTGGTTGCAAGTCAATCGGGACTTGCATGGCTGAAAAGGCCTCAGTAAAGTTGATGAGAAGGCCGTCATTGACTTAACATTGGTGACCTTTTGAACTTTGGGGTCACTTTTGGGGCACTTCCTGTGGTCCTAGGATGACAACTTTGAACTCACATGTTCGGTGGGACACCAGCTTTCAGGCAAAAGTGGTTGCAAGTCAATCGGGACTTGCATGGCTGAAAAGGCCTCAGTAAAGTTGATGAGAAGGCCGTCATTGACTTAACATTGGTGACCTTTTGAACTTTGGGGTCACTTTTGGGGAACTTCCTGTGGTCCGAGAAGGACAAAATTGAACTCACACGTTCGGTGGGACGCCAGCTATCAGGCAAAAGTGGTTGCAAGTCAATCGGGACTTGCATGTCTGAAAAGGCCTCAGTAAATTTGTTCCTCATACATTGGCCACCTTTTGAACTTTGGGGTCACTTTTGGGGCACTTCCTGTGGTCCTAGAATGACAAAATTGAACTCACATGGTCGGTGGGATGCCAGCTTTCAGGCAAAAGTGGTTGCAAGTCAATCGGGACTTGCATGGCTGAAAAGGCCTCAGTAAAGTTGATGAGAAGGCCGTCATTGACTTAACATTGGTGACCTTTTGAAGTTTGAGGTCACTTTTGGGGCACTTCCTGTGGTCTTAGAATGACAACATTGAACTCACATGTTCGGTGGGACGCCAGCTTTCAGGCAAAAGTGGTTGCAAGTCAATCGGGACTTGCATGGCTGAAAAGGCCTCAGTAAAGTTGATGAGAAGGCCGTCATTGACTTAACATTGGTGACCTTTTGAACTTTGGGGTCACTTTTGGGGCACTTCCTGTGGTCCTAGAAGGACAAAATTGGACTCACTCGTTCGGTGGGTGGCCAGCTTTCAGGCAAAAGTGGTTTCAAGTAAATCGGGACTTGCATGGCTGAAAAGGCCTCAGTAAAGTTGATGAGAAGGCCGTCATTGACTTAACATTGGTGACCTTTTGAACTTTGGGGTCACTTTTGGGTCACTTCCTGTGGTCCTAGAAGGACAAAATTGAACTCACACGTTCGGTGGGACGCCAGCTATCAGGCAAAAGTGGTTGCAAGTCAATCGGGAGTTGCATGGCTGAAAAGGCCTCAGTAAATTTGTTCCTCATACATTGGCCAACTTTTGAACTTTGGGGTCACTTTTGGGGCACTTCCTGTGGTCCTAGGATGACAACTTTGAACTCACATGTTCGGTGGGACGCCAGCTTTCAGGCAAAAGTGGTTGCAAGTCAATCGGGACTTGCATGGCTGAAAAGGCCTCAGTAAAGTTGATGAGAAGGCCGTCATTGACTTAACATTGGTGACCTTTTGAACTTTGGGGTCACTTTTGGGGCACTTCCTGTGGTCCTAGAAGGACAAAATTGGACTCACTCGTTCGGTGGGTGGCCAGCTTTCAGGCAAGAGTGGTTGCAAGTCAATCGGGACTTGCATGGCTGAAAAGGCCTCAGTAAAGTTGATGAGAAGGCCGTCATTGACTTAACATTGGTGACCTTTTGAAATTTGGGGTCACTTTTGGGGCACTTCCTGTGGTCCTAGAAGGACAAAATTGGACTCACTCGTTCGGTGGGTGGCCAGCTTTCAGGCAAGAGTGGTTGCAAGTCAATCGGGACTTGCATGGCTGAAAAGGCCTCAGTAAAGTGTATGAAAAGGCCGTCATTGACTTAACATTGGTGACCTTTTGAACTTTGGGGTCACTTTTGGGGCACTTCCTGTGGTCCGAGAAGGACAAAATTGAACTCACACGTTCGGTGGGACGCCAGCTATCAGGCAAAAGTGGTTGCAAGTCAATCGGGACTTGCATGGCTGAAAAGGCCTCAGTAAATTTGTTCCTCATACATTGGCCAACTTTTGAACTTTGGGGTCACTTTTGGGGCACTTCCTGTGGTCCTAGGATGACAACTTTGAACTCACATGTTCGGTGGGACGCCAGCTTTCAAGCAAAAGTGGTTGCAAGTCAATCGGGACTTGCATGGCTGAAAAGGCCTCAGTAAAGTTGATGAGAAGGCCGTCATTGACTTAACATTGGTGACCTTTTGAACTTTGGGGTCACTTTTGGGGCACTTCCTGTGGTCCTAGAAGGACAAAATTGGACTCACTCGTTCGGTGGGTGGCCAGCTTTCAGGCAAAAGTGGTTTCAAGTAAATCGGGACTTGCATGGCTGAAAAGGCCTCAGTAAAGTTGATGAGAAGGCCGTCATTGACTTAACATTGGTGACCTTTTGAACTTTGGGGTCACTTTTGGGGCACTTCCTGTGGTCCTAGGATGACAACTTTGAACTCACATGTTCGGTGGGACACCAGCTTTCAGGCAAAAGTGGTTGCAAGTCAATCGGGACTTGCATGGCTGAAAAGGCCTCAGTAAAGTGTATGAAAAGGCCGTCATTGACTTAACATTGGTGACCTTTTGAACTTTGGGGTCACTTTTGGGGCACTTCCTGTGGTCCGAGAAGGACAAAATTGAACTCACACGTTCGG
This sequence comes from Centroberyx gerrardi, assembly GCF_048128805.1. Classification (NCBI taxonomy): domain Eukaryota; kingdom Metazoa; phylum Chordata; class Actinopteri; order Beryciformes; family Berycidae; genus Centroberyx; species Centroberyx gerrardi. The sequence continues at coordinate 129,431 of NW_027605198.1, forward strand.
TGGGACGCCAGCTATCAGGCAAAAGTGGTTGCAAGTCAATCGGGACTTGCATGGCTGAAAAGGCCTCAGTAAAGTTGATGAGAAGGCCGTCATTGACTTAACATTGGTGACCTTTTGAACTTTGGGGTCACTTTTGGGGAACTTCCTGTGGTCCGAGAAGGACAAAATTGAACTCACACGTTCGGTGGGACGCCAGCTATCAGGCAAAAGTGGTTGCAAGTCAATCGGGACTTGCATGTCTGAAAAGGCCTCAGTAAATTTGTTCCTCATACATTGGCCACCTTTTGAACTTTGGGGTCACTTTTGGGGCACTTCCTGTGGTCCTAGAATGACAAAATTGAACTCACATGGTCGGTGGGATGCCAGCTTTCAGGCAAAAGTGGTTGCAAGTCAATCGGGACTTGCATGGCTGAAAAGGCCTCAGTAAAGTTGATGAGAAGGCCGTCATTGACTTAACATTGGTGACCTTTTGAAGTTTGAGGTCACTTTTGGGGCACTTCCTGTGGTCTTAGAATGACAACATTGAACTCACATGTTCGGTGGGACGCCAGCTTTCAGGCAAAAGTGGTTGCAAGTCAATCGGGACTTGCATGGCTGAAAAGGCCTCAGTAAAGTTCATGAGAAGGCCGTCATTGACTTAACATTGGTGACCTTTTGAACTTTGGGGTCACTTTTGGGGCACTTCCTGTGGTCCTAGAAGGACAAAATTGGACTCACTCGTTCGGTGGGTGGCCAGCTTTCAGGCAAAAGTGGTTTCAAGTAAATCGGGACTTGCATGGCTGAAAAGGCCTCAGTAAAGTTGATGAGAAGGCCGTCATTGACTTAACATTGGTGACCTTTTGAAATTTGGGGTCACTTTTGGGGCACTTCCTGTGGTCCTAGAAGGACAAAATTGGACTCACTCGTTCGGTGGGTGGCCAGCTTTCAGGCAAGAGTGGTTGCAAGTCAATCGGGACTTGCATGGCTGAAAAGGCCTCAGTAAAGTGTATGAAAAGGCCGTCATTGACTTAACATTGGTGACCTTTTGAACTTTGGGGTCACTTTTGGGTCACTTCCTGTGGTCCTAGAAGGACAAAATTGAACTCACACGTTCGGTGGGACGCCAGCTATCAGGCAAAAGTGGTTGCAAGTCAATCGGGAGTTGCATGGCTGAAAAGGCCTCAGTAAATTTGTTCCTCATACATTGGCCAACTTTTGAACTTTGGGGTCACTTTTGGGGCACTTCCTGTGGTCCTAGGATGACAACTTTGAACTCACATGTTCGGTGGGACGCCAGCTTTCAGGCAAAAGTGGTTGCAAGTCAATCGGGACTTGCATGGCTGAAAAGGCCTCAGTAAAGTTGATGAGAAGGCCGTCATTGACTTAACATTGGTGACCTTTTGAACTTTGGGGTCACTTTTGGGGCACTTCCTGTGGTCCTAGAAGGACAAAATTGGACTCACTCGTTCGGTGGGTGGCCAGCTTTCAGGCAAGAGTGGTTGCAAGTCAATCGGGACTTGCATGGCTGAAAAGGCCTCAGTAAAGTTGATGAGAAGGCCGTCATTGACTTAACATTGGTGACCTTTTGAACTTTGGGGTCACTTTTGGGGCACTTCCTGTGGTCCTAGAAGGACAAAATTGGACTCACTCGTTCGGTGGGTGGCCAGCTTTCAGGCAAGAGTGGTTGCAAGTCAATCGGGACTTGCATGGCTGAAAAGGCCTCAGTAAAGTGTATGAAAAGGCCGTCATTGACTTAACATTGGTGACCTTTTGAACTTTGGGGTCACTTTTGGGTCACTTCCTGTGGTCCTAGAAGGACAAAATTGAACTCACACGTTCGGTGGGACGCCAGCTATCAGGCAAAAGTGGTTGCAAGTCAATCGGGAGTTGCATGGCTGAAAAGGCCTCAGTAAATTTGTTCCTCATACATTGGCCAACTTTTGAACTTTGGGGTCACTTTTGGGGCACTTCCTGTGGTCCTAGGATGACAACTTTGAACTCACATGTTCGGTGGGACGCCAGCTTTCAGGCAAAAGTGGTTGCAAGTCAATCGGGACTTGCATGGCTGAAAAGGCCTCAGTAAAGTTGATGAGAAGGCCGTCATTGACTTAACATTGGTGACCTTTTGAACATTGGGGTCACTTTTGGGGCACTTCCTGTGGTCCTAGAAGGACAAAATTGGACTCACTCGTTCGGTGGGTGGCCAGCTTTCAGGCAAGAGTGGTTGCAAGTCAATCGGGACTTGCATGGCTGAAAAGGCCTCAGTAAAGTTGATGAGAAGGCCGTCATTGACTTAACATTGGTGACCTTTTGAAATTTGGGGTCACTTTTGGGGCACTTCCTGTGGTCCTAGAAGGACAAAATTGGACTCACTCGTTCGGTGGGTGGCCAGCTTTCAGGCAAGAGTGGTTGCAAGTCAATCGGGACTTGCATGGCTGAAAAGGCCTCAGTAAAGTGTATGAAAAGGCCGTCATTGACTTAACATTGGTGACCTTTTGAACTTTGGGGTCACTTTTGGGGCACTTCCTGTGGTCCGAGAAGGACAAAATTGAACTCACACGTTCGGTGGGACGCCAGCTATCAGGCAAAAGTGGTTGCAAGTCAATCGGGACTTGCATGGCTGAAAAGGCCTCAGTAAATTTGTTCCTCATACATTGGCCAACTTTTGAACTTTGGGGTCACTTTTGGGGCACTTCCTGTGGTCCTAGGATGACAACTTTGAACTCACATGTTCGGTGGGACGCCAGCTTTCAGGCAAAAGTGGTTGCAAGTCAATCGGGACTTGCATGGCTGAAAAGGCCTCAGTAAAGTTGATGAGAAGGCCGTCATTGACTTAACATTGGTGACCTTTTGAACTTTGGGGTCACTTTTGGGGCACTTCCTGTGGTCCTAGGATGACAACTTTGAACTCACATGTTCGGTGGGACACCAGCTTTCAGGCAAAAGTGGTTGCAAGTCAATCGGGACTTGCATGGCTGAAAAGGCCTCAGTAAAGTTGATGAGAAGGCCGTCATTGACTTAACATTGGTGACCTTTTGAACTTTGGGGTCACTTTTGGGGAACTTCCTGTGGTCCGAGAAGGACAAAATTGAACTCACACGTTCGGTGGGACGCCAGCTATCAGGCAAAAGTGGTTGCAAGTCAATCGGGACTTGCATGTCTGAAAAGGCCTCAGTAAATTTGTTCCTCATACATTGGCCACCTTTTGAACTTTGGGGTCACTTTTGGGGCACTTCCTGTGGTCCTAGAATGACAAAATTGAACTCACATGGTCGGTGGGATGCCAGCTTTCAGGCAAAAGTGGTTGCAAGTCAATCGGGACTTGCATGGCTGAAAAGGCCTCAGTAAAGTTGATGAGAAGGCCGTCATTGACTTAACATTGGTGACCTTTTGAAGTTTGAGGTCACTTTTGGGGCACTTCCTGTGGTCTTAGAATGACAACATTGAACTCACATGTTCGGTGGGACGCCAGCTTTCAGGCAAAAGTGGTTGCAAGTCAATCGGGACTTGCATGGCTGAAAAGGCCTCAGTAAAGTTGATGAGAAGGCCGTCATTGACTTAACATTGGTGACCTTTTGAACTTTGGGGTCACTTTTGGGGCACTTCCTGTGGTCCTAGAAGGACAAAATTGGACTCACTCGTTCGGTGGGTGGCCAGCTTTCAGGCAAAAGTGGTTTCAAGTAAATCGGGACTTGCATGGCTGAAAAGGCCTCAGTAAAGTTGATGAGAAGGCCGTCATTGACTTAACATTGGTGACCTTTTGAACTTTGGGGTCACTTTTGGGTCACTTCCTGTGGTCCTAGAAGGACAAAATTGAACTCACACGTTCGGTGGGACGCCAGCTATCAGGCAAAAGTGGTTGCAAGTCAATCGGGAGTTGCATGGCTGAAAAGGCCTCAGTAAATTTGTTCCTCATACATTGGCCAACTTTTGAACTTTGGGGTCACTTTTGGGGCACTTCCTGTGGTCCTAGGATGACAACTTTGAACTCACATGTTCGGTGGGACGCCAGCTTTCAGGCAAAAGTGGTTGCAAGTCAATCGGGACTTGCATGGCTGAAAAGGCCTCAGTAAAGTTGATGAGAAGGCCGTCATTGACTTAACATTGGTGACCTTTTGAACTTTGGGGTCACTTTTGGGGCACTTCCTGTGGTCCTAGAAGGACAAAATTGGACTCACTCGTTCGGTGGGTGGCCAGCTTTCAGGCAAGAGTGGTTGCAAGTCAATCGGGACTTGCATGGCTGAAAAGGCCTCAGTAAAGTTGATGAGAAGGCCGTCATTGACTTAACATTGGTGACCTTTTGAAATTTGGGGTCACTTTTGGGGCACTTCCTGTGGTCCTAGAAGGACAAAATTGGACTCACTCGTTCGGTGGGTGGCCAGCTTTCAGGCAAGAGTGGTTGCAAGTCAATCGGGACTTGCATGGCTGAAAAGGCCTCAGTAAAGTGTATGAAAAGGCCGTCATTGACTTAACATTGGTGACCTTTTGAACTTTGGGGTCACTTTTGGGGCACTTCCTGTGGTCCGAGAAGGACAAAATTGAACTCACACGTTCGGTGGGACGCCAGCTATCAGGCAAAAGTGGTTGCAAGTCAATCGGGACTTGCATGGCTGAAAAGGCCTCAGTAAATTTGTTCCTCATACATTGGCCAACTTTTGAACTTTGGGGTCACTTTTGGGGCACTTCCTGTGGTCCTAGGATGACAACTTTGAACTCACATGTTCGGTGGGACGCCAGCTTTCAAGCAAAAGTGGTTGCAAGTCAATCGGGACTTGCATGGCTGAAAAGGCCTCAGTAAAGTTGATGAGAAGGCCGTCATTGACTTAACATTGGTGACCTTTTGAACTTTGGGGTCACTTTTGGGGCACTTCCTGTGGTCCTAGAAGGACAAAATTGGACTCACTCGTTCGGTGGGTGGCCAGCTTTCAGGCAAAAGTGGTTTCAAGTAAATCGGGACTTGCATGGCTGAAAAGGCCTCAGTAAAGTTGATGAGAAGGCCGTCATTGACTTAACATTGGTGACCTTTTGAACTTTGGGGTCACTTTTGGGGCACTTCCTGTGGTCCTAGGATGACAACTTTGAACTCACATGTTCGGTGGGACACCAGCTTTCAGGCAAAAGTGGTTGCAAGTCAATCGGGACTTGCATGGCTGAAAAGGCCTCAGTAAAGTGTATGAAAAGGCCGTCATTGACTTAACATTGGTGACCTTTTGAACTTTGGGGTCACTTTTGGGGCACTTCCTGTGGTCCGAGAAGGACAAAATTGAACTCACACGTTCGGTGGGACGCCAGCTATCAGGCAAAAGTGGTTGCAAGTCAATCGGGACTTGCATGGCTGAAAAGGCCTCAGTAAATTTGTTCCTCATACATTGGCCAACTTTTGAACTTTGGGGTCACTTTTGGGGCACTTCCTGTGGTCCTAGGATGACAACTTTGAACTCACATGTTCGGTGGGACGCCAGCTTTCAGGCAAAAGTGGTTGCAAGTCAATCGGGACTTGCATGGCTGAAAAGGCCTCAGTAAAGTTGATGAGAAGGCCGTCATTGACTTAACATTGGTGACCTTTTGAACTTTGGGGTCACTTTTGGGGCACTTCCTGTGGTCCTAGGATGACAACTTTGAACTCACATGTTCGGTGGGACACCAGCTTTCAGGCAAAAGTGGTTGCAAGTCAATCGGGACTTGCATGGCTGAAAAGGCCTCAGTAAAGTTGATGAGAAGGCCGTCATTGACTTAACATTGGTGACCTTTTGAACTTTGGGGTCACTTTTGGGGAACTTCCTGTGGTCCGAGAAGGACAAAATTGAACTCACACGTTCGGTGGGACGCCAGCTATCAGGCAAAAGTGGTTGCAAGTCAATCGGGACTTGCATGTCTGAAAAGGCCTCAGTAAATTTGTTCCTCATACATTGGCCACCTTTTGAACTTTGGGGTCACTTTTGGGGCACTTCCTGTGGTCCTAGAATGACAAAATTGAACTCACATGGTCGGTGGGATGCCAGCTTTCAGGCAAAAGTGGTTGCAAGTCAATCGGGACTTGCATGGCTGAAAAGGCCTCAGTAAAGTTGATGAGAAGGCCGTCATTGACTTAACATTGGTGACCTTTTGAAGTTTGAGGTCACTTTTGGGGCACTTCCTGTGGTCTTAGAATGACAACATTGAACTCACATGTTCGGTGGGACGCCAGCTTTCAGGCAAAAGTGGTTGCAAGTCAATCGGGACTTGCATGGCTGAAAAGGCCTCAGTAAAGTTCATGAGAAGGCCGTCATTGACTTAACATTGGTGACCTTTTGAACTTTGGGGTCACTTTTGGGGCACTTCCTGTGGTCCTAGAAGGACAAAATTGGACTCACTCGTTCGGTGGGTGGCCAGCTTTCAGGCAAAAGTGGTTTCAAGTAAATCGGGACTTGCATGGCTGAAAAGGCCTCAGTAAAGTTGATGAGAAGGCCGTCATTGACTTAACATTGGTGACCTTTTGAACTTTGGGGTCACTTTTGGGTCACTTCCTGTGGTCCTAGAAGGACAAAATTGAACTCACACGTTCGGTGGGACGCCAGCTATCAGGCAAAAGTGGTTGCAAGTCAATCGGGAGTTGCATGGCTGAAAAGGCCTCAGTAAATTTGTTCCTCATACATTGGCCAACTTTTGAACTTTGGGGTCACTTTTGGGGCACTTCCTGTGGTCCTAGGATGACAACTTTGAACTCACATGTTCGGTGGGACGCCAGCTTTCAGGCAAAAGTGGTTGCAAGTCAATCGGGACTTGCATGGCTGAAAAGGCCTCAGTAAAGTTGATGAGAAGGCCGTCATTGACTTAACATTGGTGACCTTTTGAACTTTGGGGTCACTTTTGGGGCACTTCCTGTGGTCCTAGAAGGACAAAATTGGACTCACTCGTTCGGTGGGTGGCCAGCTTTCAGGCAAGAGTGGTTGCTAGTCAATCGGGACTTGCATGGCTGAAAAGGCCTCAGTAAAGTTGATGAGAAGGCCGTCATTGACTTAACATTGGTGACCTTTTGAACTTTGGGGTCACTTTTGGGGCACTTCCTGTGGTCCTAGAAGGACAAAATTGGACTCACTCGTTCGGTGGGTGGCCAGCTTTCAGGCAAGAGTGGTTGCAAGTCAATCGGGACTTGCATGGCTGAAAAGGCCTCAGTAAAGTGTATGAAAAGGCCGTCATTGACTTAACATTGGTGACCTTTTGAACTTTGGGGTCACTTTTGGGGCACTTCCTGTGGTCCGAGAAGGACAAAATTGAACTCACACGTTCGGTGGGACGCCAGCTATCAGGCAAAAGTGGTTGCAAGTCAATCGGGACTTGCATGGCTGAAAAGGCCTCAGTAAATTTGTTCCTCATACATTGGCCAACTTTTGAACTTTGGGGTCACTTTTGGGGCACTTCCTGTGGTCCTAGGATGACAACTTTGAACTCACATGTTCGGTGGGACGCCAGCTTTCAGGCAAAAGTGGTTGCAAGTCAATCGGGACTTGCATGGCTGAAAAGGCCTCAGTAAAGTTGATGAGAAGGCCGTCATTGACTTAACATTGGTGACCTTTTGAACTTTGGGGTCACTTTTGGGGCACTTCCTGTGGTCCTAGAAGGACAAAATTGGACTCACTCGTTCGGTGGGTGGCCAGCTTTCAGGCAAAAGTGGTTTCAAGTAAATCGGGACTTGCATGGCTGAAAAGGCCTCAGTAAAGTTGATGAGAAGGCCGTCATTGACTTAACATTGGTGACCTTTTGAACTTTGGGGTCACTTTTGGGGCACTTCCTGTGGTCCTAGGATGACAACTTTGAACTCACATGTTCGGTGGGACACCAGCTTTCAGGCAAAAGTGGTTGCAAGTCAATCGGGACTTGCATGGCTGAAAAGGCCTCAGTAAAGTTGATGAGAAGGCCGTCATTGACTTAACATTGGTGACCTTTTGAACTTTGGGGTCACTTTTGGGGAACTTCCTGTGGTCCGAGAAGGACAAAATTGAACTCACACGTTCGGTGGGACGCCAGCTATCAGGCAAAAGTGGTTGCAAGTCAATCGGGACTTGCATGTCTGAAAAGGCCTCAGTAAATTTGTTCCTCATACATTGGCCACCTTTTGAACTTTGGGGTCACTTTTGGGGCACTTCCTGTGGTCCTAGAATGACAAAATTGAACTCACATGGTCGGTGGGACGCCAGCTTTCAGGCAAAAGTGGTTGCAAGTCAATCGGGACTTGCATGGCTGAAAAGGCCTCAGTAAAGTTGATGAGAAGGCCGTCATTGACTTAACATTGGTGACCTTTTGAAGTTTGAGGTCACTTTTGGGGCACTTCCTGTGGTCCTAGAAGGACAAAATTGGACTCACTCGTTCGGTGGGTGGCCAGCTTTCAGGCAAGAGTGGTTGCAAGTCAATCGGGACTTGCATGGCTGAAAAGGCCTCAGTAAAGTTGATGAGAAGGCCGTCATTGACTTAACATTGGTGACCTTTTGAACTTTGGGGTCACTTTTGGGGCACTTCCTGTGGTCCTAGAAGGACAAAATTGGACTCACTCGTTCGGTGGGTGGCCAGCTTTCAGGCAAGAGTGGTTGCAAGTCAATCGGGACTTGCATGGCTGAAAAGGCCTCAGTAAAGTGTATGAAAAGGCCGTCATTGACTTAACATTGGTGACCTTTTGAACTTTGGGGTCACTTTTGGGGCACTTCCTGTGGTCCGAGAAGGACAAAATTGAACTCACACGTTCGGTGGGACGCCAGCTATCAGGCAAAAGTGGTTGCAAGTCAATCGGGACTTGCATGGCTGAAAAGGCCTCAGTAAATTTGTTCCTCATACATTGGCCAACTTTTGAACTTTGGGGTCACTTTTGGGGCACTTCCTGTGGTCCTAGGATGACAACTTTGAACTCACATGTTCGGTGGGACGCCAGCTTTCAGGCAAAAGTGGTTGCAAGTCAATCGGGACTTGCATGGCTGAAAAGGCCTCAGTAAAGTTGATGAGAAGGCCGTCATTGACTTAACATTGGTGACCTTTTGAACTTTGGGGTCACTTTTGGGGCACTTCCTGTGGTCCTAGAAGGACAAAATTGGACTCACTCGTTCGGTGGGTGGCCAGCTTTCAGGCAAAAGTGGTTTCAAGTGAATCGGGACTTGCATGGCTGAAAAGGCCTCAGTAAAATTGATGAGAAGGCCGTCATTGACTTAACATTGGTGACCTTTTGAACTTTGGGGTCACTTTTGGGGCACTTCCTGTGGTCCTAGGATGACAACTTTGAACTCACATGTTCGGTGGGACACCAGCTTTCAGGCAAAAGTGGTTGCAAGTCAATCGGGACTTGCATGGCTGAAAAGGCCTCAGTAAAGTTGATGAGAAGGCCGTCATTGACTTAACATTGGTGACCTTTTGAACTTTGGGGTCACTTTTGGGTCTCTTCCTGTGGTCCTAGAAGGACAAAATTGAACTCACACGTTCGGTGGGACGCCAGCTATCAGGCAAAAGTGGTTGCAAGTCAATCGGGAGTTGCATGGCTGAAAAGGCCTCAGTAAATTTGTTCCTCATACATTGGCCAACTTTTGAACTTTGGGGTCACTTTTGGGGCACTTCCTGTGGTCCTAGGATGACAACTTTGAACTCACATGTTCGGTGGGACGCCAGCTTTCAGGCAAAAGTGGTTGCAAGTCAATCGGGACTTGCATGGCTGAAAAGGCCTCAGTAAAGTTGATGAGAAGGCCGTCATTGACTTAACATTGGTGACCTTTTGAACTTTGGGGTCACTTTTGGGGAACTTCCTGTGGTCCGAGAAGGACAAAATTGAACTCACACGTTCGGTGGGACGCCAGCTATCAGGCAAAAGTGGTTGCAAGTCAATCGGGACTTGCATGTCTGAAAAGGCCTCAGTAAATTTGTTCCTCATACATTGGCCACCTTTTGAACTTTGGGGTCACTTTTGGGGCACTTCCTGTGGTCCTAGGATGACAACTTTGAACTCACATGTTCTGTGGGACGCCAGCTTTCAGGCAAAAGTGGTTGCAAGTCAATCGGGACTTGCATGGCTGAAAAGGCCTCAGTAAAGTTGATGAGAAGGCCGTCATTGACTTAACATTGGTGACCTTTTGAACTTTGGGGTCACTTTTGGGGCACTTCCTGTGGTCCTAGAAGGACAAAATTGGACTCACTCGTTCGGAGGGTGGCCAGCTTTCAGGCAAAAGTGATTTCAAGTAAATCGGGACTTGCATGGCTGAAAAGGCCTCAGTAAAGTTGATGAGAAGGCCGTCATTGACTTAACATTGGTGACCTTTTGAACTTTGGGGTCACTTTTGGGGCACTTCCTGTTGTCCTAGAAGGACAAAACAGCGTTTTGCCACATAAAACAGTGATTCCACTACAAAACAGCATTTTGCCACATAAAATAGTGTTTCTCTCTCCAAACAGCATTTTGCCACATAAAACAGTGTTTCTCTCTCCAAACAGCATTTTGCCACGTAAAACAGTGATTCCACCTATAAACAGCATTTTGGCAGATAAAACACTGTTTCTCCATCCAAACAGCCTTTAACGGCAAAAAACGCTGTTTCCAGCCTAAAACAGCGTTTTGCCACATAAAACAGTGATTCTGACCTCCAAACAACTTTTAGAGGCAAAAAACGATGTTTCCAGCCAGAAAAAGCATTTTGCCACATAAAACAGTGAATCCACCTATAAACAGCATTTTGGCAGATAAAATACTGTTTCTCCATCCAAACAGCCTTTAACGGCAAAAAACGCTGTTTCCAGCCCAAAACAGCGTTTTGCTACATAAAACAGTGATTCCACAACAAAACAGCATTTTGCCACATAAAATAGTGTTTCTCTCTCCAAACAGCATTTTGCCACATAAAACAGTGATTCCACCTATAAACAGCATTTTGGCAGATAAAACACTGTTTCTCCATCCAAACAGCCTTTAACGGCAAAAAATGCTGTTTCCAGCCTAAAACAGTGTTTTGCCACATAAAACAGTGATTCTGACCTCTAAACAACCTTTAGAGGCAAAAAACGCTGTTTGCAGCCAGAAACAGCATTTTGCCACATAAAACAGTGAATCCACCTATAAACAGCATTTTGGCAGATAAAACACTGTTTCTCCATCCAAACAGCCTTTAACGGCAAAAAACGCTGTTTCTAGCCCAAAACAGCGTTTTGCCACATAAAACAGTGATTCCACCACAAAACAGCATTTTGCCACATAAAACAATGTTTCTCTCTCCAAACAGCATTTTGCCACATAAAACAGTGATTCCACCTGTAAACAGCATTTTGGCAGATAAAACACTGTTTCTCCATCCAAACAGCCTTTAACTGCAAAAAACGCTGTTTCCAGCGTAAAACAGTGTTTTGCCACATAAAACAGTGATTCTGACCTCTAAACAACCTTTAGAGGCAAAAAACGCTGTTTCCAGCCAGAAACAGCATTTTGCCACATAAAACAGTGAATCCACCTATAAACAGCATTTTGGCAGATAAAACACTGTTTCTCCATCCAAACAGCCTTTAACGGCAAAAAACGCTGTTTCCAGCCTAAAACAGTGTTTTGCCACATAAAACAGTGATTCTGACCTCTAAACAACCTTTAGAGGCAAAAAACGCTGTTTGCAGCCAGAAACAGCATTTTGCCACATAAAACAGTGAATCCACCTATAAACAGCATTTTGGCAGATAAAACACTGTTTCTCCATCCAAACAGCCTTTAACGGCAAAAAATTCTGTTTCCAGCCTAAAACAGTGTTTTGCCACATAAAACAGTGATTCTGACCTCTAAACAACCTTTAGAGGCAAAAAACGCTGTTTGCAGCCAGAAACAGCATTTTGCCACATAAAACAGTGAATCCACCTATAAACAGCATTTTGGCAGATAAAACACTGTTTCTCCATCCAAACAGCCTTTAACGGCAAAAAACGCTGTTTCTAGCCCAAAACAGCGTTTTGCCACATAAAACAGTGATTCCACCACAAAACAGCATTTTGCCACATAAAACAGTGTTTCTCGCTCCAAACAGCATTTTGCCACATAAAACAGTGATTCCACCTATAAACAGCATTTTGGCAGATAAAACACTGTTTCTCCATCCAAACAGCCTTTAACTGCAAAAAACGCTGTTTCCAGCGTAAAACAGTGTTTTGCCACATAAAACAGTGATTCTGACCTCTAAACAACCTTTAGAGGCAAAAAACGCTGTTTCCAGCCAGAAACAGCATTTTGCCACATAAAACAGTGAATCCACCTATAAACAGCATTTTGGCAGATAAAACACTGTTTCTCCATCCAAACAGCCTTTAACGGCAAAAAACGCTGTTTCCAGCCTAAAACAGTGTTTTGCCACATAAAACAGTGATTCTGACCTCTAAACAACCTTTAGAGGCAAAAAACGCTGTTTGCAGCCAGAAACAGCATTTTGCCACATAAAACAGTGAATCCACCTATAAACAGCATTTTGGCAGATAAAACACTGTTTCTCCATCCAAACAGCCTTTAACGGCAAAAAACGCTGTTTCTAGCCCAAAACAGCGTTTTGACACATAAAACAGTGATTCCACCACAAAACAGCATTTTGCCACATAAAATAGTGTTTCTCTCTCCAAACAGCATTTTGCCACATAAAACAGTGATTCCACCTATAAACAGCATTTTGGCAGATAAAACACTGTTTCTCCATCCAAACAGCCTTTAACGGCAAAAAATGCTGTTTCCAGCCTAAAACAGTGTTTTGCCACATAAAACAGTGATTCTGACCTCTAAACAACCTTTAGAGGCAAAAAACGCTGTTTGCAGCCAGAAACAGCATTTTGCCACATAAAACAGTGAATCCACCTATAAACAGCATTTTGGCAGATAAAACACTGTTTCTCCATCCAAACAGCCTTTAACGGCAAAAAACGCTGTTTCTAGCCCAAAACAGCGTTTTGCCACATAAAACAGTGATTCCACCACAAAACAGCATTTTGCCACATAAAACAATGTTTCTCTCTCCAAACAGCATTTTGCCACATAAAACAGTGATTCCACCTATAAACAGCATTTTGGCAGATAAAACACTGTTTCTCCATCCAAACAGCCTTTAACTGCAAAAAACGCTGTTTCCATCGTAAAACAGTGTTTTGCCACATAAAACAGTGATTCTGACCTCTAAACAACCTTTAGAGGCAAAAAACGCTGTTTCCAGCCAGAAACAGCATTTTGCCACATAAAACAGTGAATCCACCTATAAACAGCATTTTGGCAGATAAAACACTGTTTCTCCATCCAAACAGCCTTTAACGGCAAAAAACGCTGTTTCCAGCCTAAAACAGTGTTTTGCCACATAAAACAGTGATTCTGACCTCTAAACAACCTTTAGAGGCAAAAAACGCTGTTTGCAGCCAGAAACAGCATTTTGCCACATAAAACAGTGAATCCACCTATAAACAGCATTTTGGCAGATAAAACACTGTTTCTCCATCCAAACAGCCTTTAACGGCAAAAAACGCTGTTTCTAGCCCAAAACAGCGTTTTGCCACATAAAACAGTGATTCCACCACAAAACAGCATTTTGCCACATAAAACAGTGATTCCACCTATAAACAGCATTTTGGCAGATAAAACACTGTTTCTCCATCCAAACAGCCTTTAACGGCAAAAAACGCTGTTTCTAGCCCAAAACAGCGTTTTGCCACATAAAACAGTGATTCCACCACAAAACAGCATTTTGCCACATAAAACAATGTTTCTCTCTCCAAACAGCATTTTGCCACATAAAACAGTGATTCCACCTATTAACAGCATTTTGGCAGATAAAACACTGTTTCTCCATCCAAACAGCCTTTAACTGCAAAAAACGCTGTTTCCAGCGTAAAACAGTGTTTTGCCACATAAAACAGTGATTCTGACCTCTAAACAAACTTTAGAGGCAAAAAACGCTGTTTCCAGCCAGAAACAGCATTTTGCCACATAAAACAGTGAATCCACCTATAAACAGCATTTTGGCAGATAAAACACTGTTTCTCCATCCAAACAGCCTTTAACGGCAAAAAACGCTGTTTCCAGCCTAAAACAGTGTTTTGCCACATAAAACAGTGATTCTGACCTCTAAACAACCTTTAGAGGCAAAAAACGCTGTTTGCAGCCAGAAACAGCATTTTGCCACATAAAACAGTGATTCCACCTATAAACAGCATTTTGGCAGATAAAACACTGTTTCTCCATCCAAACAGCCTTTAACGGCAAAAAACGCTGTTTCCAGCCTAAAACAGTGTTTTGCCACATAAAACAGTGATTCTGACCTCTAAACAACCTTTAGAGGCAAAAAACGCTGTTTCCAGCCAGAAACAGCATTTTGCCACATAAAACAGTGAATCCACCTATAAACAGCATTTTGGCAGATAAAACACTGTTTCTCCATCCAAACAGCCTTTAACGGCAAAAAACGCTGTTTCCAGCCTAAAACAGTGTTTTGCCACATAAAACAGTGATTCTGACCTCTAAACAACCTTTAGAGGCAAAAAACGCTGTTTGCAGCCAGAAACAGCATTTTGCCACATAAAACAGTGATTCCACCTATAAACAGCATTTTGGCAGATAAAACACTGTTTCTCCATCCAAACAGCCTTTAACGGCAAAAAATGCTGTTTCCAGCCTAAAACAGTGTTTTGCCACATAAAACAGTGATTCTGACCTCTAAACAACCTTTAGAGGCAAAAAACGCTGTTTGCAGCCAGAAACAGCATTTTGCCACATAAAACAGTGAATCCACCTATAAACAGCATTTTGGCAGATAAAACACTGTTTCTCCATCCAAACAGCCTTTAACGGCAAAAAACGCTGTTTCTAGCCCAAAACAGCGTTTTGCCACATAAAACAGTGATTCCACCACAAAACAGCATTTTGCCACATAAAACAGTGATTCCACCTATAAACAGCATTTTGGCAGATAAAACACTGTTTCTCCATCCAAACAGCCTTTAACGGCAAAAAACGCTGTTTCTAGCCCAAAACAGCGTTTTGCCACATAAAACAGTGATTCCACCACAAAACAGCATTTTGCCACATAAAACAATGTTTCTCTCTCCAAACAGCATTTTGCCACATAAAACAGTGATTCCACCTATTAACAGCATTTTGGCAGATAAAACACTGTTTCTCCATCCAAACAGCCTTTAACTGCAAAAAACGCTGTTTCCAGCGTAAAACAGTGTTTTGCCACATAAAACAGTGATTCTGACCTCTAAACAAACTTTAGAGGCAAAAAACGCTGTTTCCAGCCAGAAACAGCATTTTGCCACATAAAACAGTGAATCCACCTATAAACAGCATTTTGGCAGATAAAACACTGTTTCTCCATCCAAACAGCCTTTAACGGCAAAAAACGCTGTTTCCAGCCTAAAACAGTGTTTTGCCACATAAAACAGTGATTCTGACCTCTAAACAACCTTTAGAGGCAAAAAACGCTGTTTGCAGCCAGAAACAGCATTTTGCCACATAAAACAGTGATTCCACCTATAAACAGCATTTTGGCAGATAAAACACTGTTTCTCCATCCAAACAGCCTTTAACGGCAAAAAACGCTGTTTCCAGCCTAAAACAGTGTTTTGCCACATAAAACAGTGATTCTGACCTCTAAACAACCTTTAGAGGCAAAAAACGCTGTTTGCAGCCAGAAACAGCATTTTGCCACATAAAACAGTGAATCCACCTATAAACAGCATTTTGGCAGATAAAACACTGTTTCTCCATCCAAACAGCCTTTAACGGCAAAAAACGCTGTTTCCAGCCTAAAACAGTGTTTTGCCACATAAAACAGTGATTCTGACCTCTAAACAACCTTTAGAGGCAAAAAACGCTGTTTGCAGCCAGAAACAGCATTTTGCCACATAAAACAGTGATTCCACCTATAAACAGCATTTTGGCAGATAAAACACTGTTTCTCCATCCAAACAGCCTTTAACGGCAAAAAATGCTGTTTCCAGCCTAAAACAGTGTTTTGCCACATAAAACAGTGATTCTGACCTCTAAACAACCTTTAGAGGCAAAAAACGCTGTTTGCAGCCAGAAACAGCATTTTGCCACATAAAACAGTGAATCCACCTATAAACAGCATTTTGGCAGATAAAACACTGTTTCTCCATCCAAACAGCCTTTAACGGCAAAAAACGCTGTTTCTAGCCCAAAACAGCGTTTTGCCACATAAAACAGTGATTCCACCACAAAACAGCATTTTGCCACATAAAACAATGTTTCTCTCTCCAAACAGCATTTTGCCACATAAAACAGTGATTCCACCTATTAACAGCATTTTGGCAGATAAAACACTGTTTCTCCATCCAAACAGCCTTTAACGGCAAAAAATGCTGTTTCCAGCCTAAAACAGTGTTTTGCCACATAAAACAGTGATTCTGACCTCTAAACAACCTTTAGAGGCAAAAAACGCTGTTTGCAGCCAGAAACAGCATTTTGCCACATAAAACAGTGAATCCACCTATAAACAGCATTTTGGCAGATAAAACACTGTTTCTCCATCCAAACAGCCTTTAACGGCAAAAAACGCTGTTTCTAGCCCAAAACAGCGTTTTGCCACATAAAACAGTGATTCCACCACAAAACAGCATTTTGCCACATAAAACAATGTTTCTCTCTCCAAACAGCATTTTGCCACATAAAACAGTGATTCCACCTATTAACAGCATTTTGGCAGATAAAACACTGTTTCTCCATCCAAACAGCCTTTAACTGCAAAAAACGCTGTTTCCAGCGTAAAACAGTGTTTTGCCACATAAAACAGTGATTCTGACCTCTAAACAACCTTTAGAGGCAAAAAACGCTGTTTCCAGCCAGAAACAGCATTTTGCCACATAAAACAGTGAATCCACCTATAAACAGCATTTTGGCAGATAAAACACTGTTTCTCCATCCAAACAGCCTTTAACGGCAAAAAACGCTGTTTCCAGCCTAAAACAGTGTTTTGCCACATAAAACAGTGATTCTGACCTCTAAACAACCTTTAGAGGCAAAAAACGCTGTTTGCAGCCAGAAACAGCATTTTGCCACATAAAACAGTGAATCCACCTATAAACAGCATTTTGGCAGATAAAACACTGTTTCTCCATCCAAACAGCCTTTAACGGCAAAAAACGCTGTTTCTAGCCCAAAACAGCGTTTTGCCACATAAAACAGTGATTCCACCACAAAACAGCATTTTGCCACATAAAACAGTGATTCCACCTATAAACAGCATTTTGGCAGATAAAACACTGTTTCTCCATCCAAACAGCCTTTAACGGCAAAAAACGCTGTTTCTAGCCCAAAACAGCGTTTTGCCACATAAAACAGTGATTCCACCACAAAACAGCATTTTGCCACATAAAACAATGTTTCTCTCTCCAAACAGCATTTTGCCACATAAAACAGTGATTCCACCTATTAACAGCATTTTGGCAGATAAAACACTGTTTCTCCATCCAAACAGCCTTTAACTGCAAAAAACGCTGTTTCCAGCGTAAAACAGTGTTTTGCCACATAAAACAGTGATTCTGACCTCTAAACAAACTTTAGAGGCAAAAAACGCTGTTTCCAGCCAGAAACAGCATTTTGCCACATAAAACAGTGAATCCACCTATAAACAGCATTTTGGCAGATAAAACACTGTTTCTCCATCCAAACAGCCTTTAACGGCAAAAAACGCTGTTTCCAGCCTAAAACAGTGTTTTGCCACATAAAACAGTGATTCTGACCTCTAAACAACCTTTAGAGGCAAAAAACGCTGTTTGCAGCCAGAAACAGCATTTTGCCACATAAAACAGTGATTCCACCTATAAACAGCATTTTGGCAGATAAAACACTGTTTCTCCATCCAAACAGCCTTTAACGGCAAAAAACGCTGTTTCCAGCCTAAAACAGTGTTTTGCCACATAAAACAGTGATTCTGACCTCTAAACAACCTTTAGAGGCAAAAAACGCTGTTTCCAGCCAGAAACAGCATTTTGCCACATAAAACAGTGAATCCACCTATAAACAGCATTTTGGCAGATAAAACACTGTTTCTCCATCCAAACAGCCTTTAACGGCAAAAAACGCTGTTTCTAGCCCAAAACAGCGTTTTGCCACATAAAACAGTGATTCCACCACAAAACAGCATTTTGCCACATAAAACAATGTTTCTCTCTCCAAACAGCATTTTGCCACATAAAACAGTGATTCCACCTATTAACAGCATTTTGGCAGATAAAACACTGTGTCTCCATCCAAACAGCCTTTAACGGCAAAAAATGCTGTTTCCAGCCTAAAACAGTGTTTTGCCACATAAAACAGTGATTCTGACCTCTAAACAACCTTTAGAGGCAAAAAACGCTGTTTGCAGCCAGAAACAGCATTTTGCCACATAAAACAGTGAATCCACCTATAAACAGCATTTTGGCAGATAAAACACTGTTTCTCCATCCAAACAGCCTTTAACGGCAAAAAACGCTGTTTCTAGCCCAAAACAGCGTTTTGCCACATAAAACAGTGATTCCACCACAAAACAGCATTTTGCCACATAAAACAATGTTTCTCTCTCCAAACAGCATTTTGCCACATAAAACAGTGATTCCACCTATTAACAGCATTTTGGCAGATAAAACACTGTTTCTCCATCCAAACAGCCTTTAACTGCAAAAAACGCTGTTTCCAGCGTAAAACAGTGTTTTGCCACATAAAACAGTGATTCTGACCTCTAAACAACCTTTAGAGGCAAAAAACGCTGTTTCCAGCCAGAAACAGCATTTTGCCACATAAAACAGTGAATCCACCTATAAACAGCATTTTGGCAGATAAAACACTGTTTCTCCATCCAAACAGCCTTTAACGGCAAAAAACGCTGTTTCCAGCCTAAAACAGTGTTTTGCCACATAAAACAGTGATTCTGACCTCTAAACAACCTTTAGAGGCAAAAAACGCTGTTTGCAGCCAGAAACAGCATTTTGCCACATAAAACAGTGAATCCACCTATAAACAGCATTTTGGCAGATAAAACACTGTTTCTCCATCCAAACAGCCTTTAACGGCAAAAAATGCTGTTTCCAGCCTAAAACAGTGTTTTGCCACATAAAACAGTGATTCTGACCTCTAAACAACCTTTAGAGGCAAAAAACGCTGTTTGCAGCCAGAAACAGCATTTTGCCACATAAAACAGTGAATCCACCTATAAACAGCATTTTGGCAGATAAAACACTGTTTCTCCATCCAAACAGCCTTTAACGGCAAAAAACGCTGTTTCTAGCCCAAAACAGCGTTTTGCCACATAAAACAGTGATTCCACCACAAAACAGCATTTTGCCACATAAAACAGTGTTTCTCTCTCCAAACAGCATTTTGCCACATAAAACAGTGATTCCACCTATAAACAGCATTTTGGCAGATAAAACACTGTTTCTCCATCCAAACAGCCTTTAACTGCAAAAAACGCTGTTTCCAGCGTAAAACAGTGTTTTGCCACATAAAACAGTGATTCTGACCTCTAAACAACCTTTAGAGGCAAAAAACGCTGTTTCCAGCCAGAAACAGCATTTTGCCACATAAAACAGTGAATCCACCTATAAACAGCATTTTGGCAGATAAAACACTGTTTCTCCATCCAAACAGCCTTTAACGGCAAAAAACGCTGTTTCCAGCCTAAAACAGTGTTTTGCCACATAAAACAGTGATTCTGACCTCTAAACAACCTTTAGAGGCAAAAAACGCTGTTTGCAGCCAGAAACAGCATTTTGCCACATAAAACAGTGAATCCACCTATAAACAGCATTTTGGCAGATAAAACACTGTTTCTCCATCCAAACAGCCTTTAACGGCAAAAAACGCTGTTTCTAGCCCAAAACAGCGTTTTGACACATAAAACAGTGATTCCACCACAAAACAGCATTTTGCCACATAAAATAGTGTTTCTCTCTCCAAACAGCATTTTGCCACATAAAACAGTGATTCCACCTATAAACAGCATTTTGGCAGATAAAACACTGTTTCTCCATCCAAACAGCCTTTAACGGCAAAAAATGCTGTTTCCAGCCTAAAACAGTGTTTTGCCACATAAAACAGTGATTCTGACCTCTAAACAACCTTTAAAGGCAAAAAACGCTGTTTGCAGCCAGAAACAGCATTTTGCCACATAAAACAGTGAATCCACCTATAAACAGCATTTTGGCAGATAAAACACTGTTTCTCCATCCAAACAGCCTTTAACGGCAAAAAACGCTGTTTCTAGCCCAAAACAGCGTTTTGCCACATAAAACAGTGATTCTGACCTCTAAACAACCTTTAGAGGCAAAAAACGCTGTTTGCAGCCAGAAACAGCATTTTGCCACATAAAACAGTGAATCCACCTATAAACAGCATTTTGGCAGATAAAACACTGTTTCTCCATCCAAACAGCCTTTAAAGGCAAAAAACACTGTTTCCAGCCAGAAACAGCATTTTGCCACATAAAACAGTGATTCCACCTATAAAAAGCATTTTGGCAGATAAAACACTGTTTCTCCATCCAAACTGCAATTAAAGTGGGACATTGCATGGCTGAAAAGGCCTCAGTAAAGTTGATGAGAAGGCCGTCATTGACTTAACATTGGTGACCTTTTGAACTTTTGGGTCACTTTTGGGGCACTTCCTGTGGTCCTAGGATGACAACTTTGAACTCACATGTTCGGTGGTACGCCAGCTTTCAGGCAAAAGTGGTTGCAAGTCAATCGGGACTTGCATGGCTGAAAAGGCCTCAGTAAAGTTGATGAGAAGGCCGTCATTGACTTAACATTGGTGACCTTTTGAACTTTGGGGTCACTTTTGGGGAACTTCCTGTGGTCCGAGAAGGACAAAATTGAACTCACACGTTCGGTGGGACGCCAGCTATCAGGCAAAAGTGGTTGCAAGTCAATCGGGACTTGCATGTCTGAAAAGGCCTCAGTAAATTTGTTCCTCATACATTGGCCACCTTTTGAACTTTGGGGTCACTTTTGGGGCACTTCCTGTGGTCCTAGAATGACAAAATTGAACTCACATGGTCGGTGGGATGCCAGCTTTCAGGCAAAAGTGGTTGCAAGTCAATCGGGACTTGCATGGCTGAAAAGGCCTCAGTAAAGTTGATGAGAAGGCCGTCATTGACTTAACATTGGTGACCTTTTGAAGTTTGAGGTCACTTTTGGGGCACTTCCTGTGGTCTTAGAATGACAACATTGAACTCACATGTTCGGTGGGACGCCAGCTTTCAGGCAAAAGTGGTTGCAAGTCAATCGGGACTTGCATGGCTGAAAAGGCCTCAGTAAAGTTCATGAGAAGGCCGTCATTGACTTAACATTGGTGACCTTTTGAACTTTGGGGTCACTTTTGGGGCACTTCCTGTGGTCCTAGAAGGACAAAATTGGACTCACTCGTTCGGTGGGTGGCCAGCTTTCAGGCAAAAGTGGTTTCAAGTAAATCGGGACTTGCATGGCTGAAAAGGCCTCAGTAAAGTTGATGAGAAGGCCGTCATTGACTTAACATTGGTGACCTTTTGAACTTTGGGGTCACTTTTGGGTCACTTCCTGTGGTCCTAGAAGGACAAAATTGAACTCACACGTTCGGTGGGACGCCAGCTATCAGGCAAAAGTGGTTGCAAGTCAATCGGGAGTTGCATGGCTGAAAAGGCCTCAGTAAATTTGTTCCTCATACATTGGCCAACTTTTGAATTTTGGGGTCACTTTTGGGGCACTTCCTGTGGTCCTAGGATGACAACTTTGAACTCACATGTTCGGTGGGACGCCAGCTTTCAGGCAAAAGTGGTTGCAAGTCAATCGGGACTTGCATGGCTGAAAAGGCCTCAGTAAAGTTGATGAGAAGGCCGTCATTGACTTAACATTGGTGACCTTTTGAACTTTGGGGTCACTTTTGGGGCACTTCCTGTGGTCCTAGAAGGACAAAATTGGACTCACTCGTTCGGTGGGTGGCCAGCTTTCAGGCAAGAGTGGTTGCAAGTCAATCGGGACTTGCATGGCTGAAAAGGCCTCAGTAAAGTTGATGAGAAGGCCGTCATTGACTTAACATTGGTGACCTTTTGAACTTTGGGGTCACTTTTGGGGCACTTCCTGTGGTCCTAGAAGGACAAAATTGGACTCACTCGTTCGGTGGGTGGCCAGCTTTCAGGCAAGAGTGGTTGCAAGTCAATCGGGACTTGCATGGCTGAAAAGGCCTCAGTAAAGTGTATGAAAAGGCCGTCATTGACTTAACATTGGTGACCTTTTGAACTTTGGGGTCACTTTTGGGTCACTTCCTGTGGTCCTAGAAGGACAAAATTGAACTCACACGTTCGGTGGGACGCCAGCTATCAGGCAAAAGTGGTTGCAAGTCAATCGGGAGTTGCATGGCTGAAAAGGCCTCAGTAAATTTGTTCCTCATACATTGGCCAACTTTTGAACTTTGGGGTCACTTTTGGGGCACTTCCTGTGGTCCTAGGATGACAACTTTGAACTCACATGTTCGGTGGGACGCCAGCTTTCAGGCAAAAGTGGTTGCAAGTCAATCGGGACTTGCATGGCTGAAAAGGCCTCAGTAAAGTTGATGAGAAGGCCGTCATTGACTTAACATTGGTGACCTTTTGAACTTTGGGGTCACTTTTGGGGCACTTCCTGTGGTCCTAGAAGGACAAAATTGGACTCACTCGTTCGGTGGGTGGCCAGCTTTCAGGCAAGAGTGGTTGCAAGTCAATCGGGACTTGCATGGCTGAAAAGGCCTCAGTAAAGTTGATGAGAAGGCCGTCATTGACTTAACATTGGTGACCTTTTGAACTTTGGGGTCACTTTTGGGGCACTTCCTGTGGTCCTAGAAGGACAAAATTGGACTCACTCGTTCGGTGGGTGGCCAGCTTTCAGGCAAGAGTGGTTGCAAGTCAATCGGGACTTGCATGGCTGAAAAGGCCTCAGTAAAGTGTATGAAAAGGCCGTCATTGACTTAACATTGGTGACCTTTTGAACTTTGGGGTCACTTTTGGGTCACTTCCTGTGGTCCTAGAAGGACAAAATTGAACTCACACGTTCGGTGGGACGCCAGCTATCAGGCAAAAGTGGTTGCAAGTCAATCGGGAGTTGCATGGCTGAAAAGGCCTCAGTAAATTTGTTCCTCATACATTGGCCAACTTTTGAACTTTGGGGTCACTTTTGGGGCACTTCCTGTGGTCCTAGGATGACAACTTTGAACTCACATGTTCGGTGGGACGCCAGCTTTCAGGCAAAAGTGGTTGCAAGTCAATCGGGACTTGCATGGCTGAAAAGGCCTCAGTAAATTTGTTCCTCATACATTGGCCAACTTTTGAACTTTGGGGTCACTTTTGGGGCACTTCCTGTGGTCCTAGGATGACAACTTTGAACTCACATGTTCGGTGGGACGCCAGCTTTCAGGCAAAAGTGGTTGCAAGTCAATCGGGACTTGCATGGCTGAAAAGGCCTCAGTAAAGTTGATGAGAAGGCCGTCATTGACTTAACATTGGTGACCTTTTGAACTTTGGGGTCACTTTTGGGGCACTTCCTGTGGTCCTAGAAGGACAAAATTGGACTCACTCGTTCGGTGGGTGGCCAGCTTTCAGGCAAGAGTGGTTGCAAGTCAATCGGGACTTGCATGGCTGAAAAGGCCTCAGTAAAGTTGATGAGAAGGCCGTCATTGACTTAACATTGGTGACCTTTTGAAATTTGGGGTCACTTTTGGGGCACTTCCTGTGGTCCTAGAAGGACAAAATTGGACTCACTCGTTCGGTGGGTGGCCAGCTTTCAGGCAAGAGTGGTTGCAAGTCAATCGGGACTTGCATGGCTGAAAAGGCCTCAGTAAAGTGTATGAAAAGGCCGTCATTGACTTAACATTGGTGACCTTTTGAACTTTGGGGTCACTTTTGGGGCACTTCCTGTGGTCCGAGAAGGACAAAATTGAACTCACACGTTCGGTGGGACGCCAGCTATCAGGCAAAAGTGGTTGCAAGTCAATCGGGACTTGCATGGCTGAAAAGGCCTCAGTAAATTTGTTCCTCATACATTGGCCAACTTTTGAACTTTGGGGTCACTTTTGGGGCACTTCCTGTGGTCCTAGGATGACAACTTTGAACTCACATGTTCGGTGGGACGCCAGCTTTCAGGCAAAAGTGGTTGCAAGTCAATCGGGACTTGCATGGCTGAAAAGGCCTCAGTAAAGTTGATGAGAAGGCCGTCATTGACTTAACATTGGTGACCTTTTGAACTTTGGGGTCACTTTTGGGGCACTTCCTGTGGTCCTAGAAGGACAAAATTGGACTCACTCGTTCGGTGGGTGGCCAGCTTTCAGGCAAAAGTGGTTTCAAGTAAATCGGGACTTGCATGGCTGAAAAGGCCTCAGTAAAGTTGATGAGAAGGCCGTCATTGACTTAACATTGGTGACCTTTTGAACTTTGGGGTCACTTTTGGGGCACTTCCTGTGGTCCTAGGATGACAACTTTGAACTCACATGTTCGGTGGGACGCCAGCTTTCAGGCAAAAGTGGTTGCAAGTCAATCGGGACTTGCATGGCTGAAAAGGCCTCAGTAAAGTTGATGAGAAGGCCGTCATTGACTTAACATTGGTGACCTTTTGAACTTTGGGGTCACTTTTGGGGCACTTCCTGTGGTCCTAGAAGGACAAAATTGGACTCACTCGTTCGGTGGGTGGCCAGCTTTCAGGCAAAAGTGGTTTCAAGTAAATCGGGACTTGCATGGCTGAAAAGGCCTCAGTAAAGTTGATGAGAAGGCCGTCATTGACTTAACATTGGTGACCTTTTGAACTTTGGGGTCACTTTTGGGGCACTTCCTGTGGTCCTAGGATGACAACTTTGAACTCACATGTTCGGTGGGACACCAGCTTTCAGGCAAAAGTGGTTGCAAGTCAATCGGGACTTGCATGGCTGAAAAGGCCTCAGTAAAGTTGATGAGAAGGCCGTCATTGACTTAACATTGGTGACCTTTTGAACTTTGGGGTCACTTTTGGGGAACTTCCTGTGGTCCGAGAAGGACAAAATTGAA
The DNA here is from genome assembly GCF_048128805.1 of Centroberyx gerrardi. Classification (NCBI taxonomy): domain Eukaryota; kingdom Metazoa; phylum Chordata; class Actinopteri; order Beryciformes; family Berycidae; genus Centroberyx; species Centroberyx gerrardi. Next base: position 154,402 of record NW_027605198.1, read on the forward strand.
CTCACACGTTTGGTGGGACGCCAGCTATCAGGCAAAAGTGGTTGCAAGTCAATCGGGACTTGCATGTCTGAAAAGGCCTCAGTAAATTTGTTCCTCATACATTGGCCACCTTTTGAACTTTGGGGTCACTTTTGGGGCACTTCCTGTGGTCCTAGAATGACAAAATTGAACTCACATGGTCGGTGGGATGCCAGCTTTCAGGCAAAAGTGGTTGCAAGTCAATCGGGACTTGCATGGCTGAAAAGGCCTCAGTAAAGTTGATGAGAAGGCCGTCATTGACTTAACATTGGTGACCTTTTGAAGTTTGAGGTCACTTTTGGGGCACTTCCTGTGGTCTTAGAATGACAACATTGAACTCACATGTTCGGTGGGACGCCAGCTTTCAGGCAAAAGTGGTTGCAAGTCAATCGGGACTTGCATGGCTGAAAAGGCCTCAGTAAAGTTGATGAGAAGGCCGTCATTGACTTAACATTGGTGACCTTTTGAACTTTGGGGTCACTTTTGGGGCACTTCCTGTGGTCCTAGAAGGACAAAATTGGACTCACTCGTTCGGTGGGTGGCCAGCTTTCAGGCAAAAGTGGTTTCAAGTAAATCGGGACTTGCATGGCTGAAAAGGCCTCAGTAAAGTTGATGAGAAGGCCGTCATTGACTTAACATTGGTGACCTTTTGAACTTTGGGGTCACTTTTGGGGAACTTCCTGTGGTCCGAGAAGGACAAAATTGAACTCACACGTTCGGTGGGACGCCAGCTATCAGGCAAAAGTGGTTGCAAGTCAATCGGGACTTGCATGTCTGAAAAGGCCTCAGTAAATTTGTTCCTCATACATTGGCCACCTTTTGAACTTTGGGGTCACTTTTGGGGCACTTCCTGTGGTCCTAGAATGACAAAATTGAACTCACATGGTCGGTGGGATGCCAGCTTTCAGGCAAAAGTGGTTGCAAGTCAATCGGGACTTGCATGGCTGAAAAGGCCTCAGTAAAGTTGATGAGAAGGCCGTCATTGACTTAACATTGGTGACCTTTTGAACTTTGGGGTCACTTTTGGGGAACTTCCTGTGGTCCGAGAAGGACAAAATTGAACTCACACGTTCGGTGGGACGCCAGCTATCAGGCAAAAGTGGTTGCAAGTCAATCGGGACTTGCATGTCTGAAAAGGCCTCAGTAAATTTGTTCCTCATACATTGGCCACCTTTTGAACTTTGGGGTCACTTTTGGGGCACTTCCTGTGGTCCTAGGATGACAACTTTGAACTCACATGTTCTGTGGGACGCCAGCTTTCAGGCAAAAGTGGTTGCAAGTCAATCGGGACTTGCATGGCTGAAAAGGCCTCAGTAAAGTTGATGAGAAGGCCGTCATTGACTTAACATTGGTGACCTTTTGAACTTTGGGGTCACTTTTGGGGCACTTCCTGTGGTCCTAGAAGGACAAAATTGGACTCACTCGTTCGGAGGGTGGCCAGCTTTCAGGCAAAAGTGATTTCAAGTAAATCGGGACTTGCATGGCTGAAAAGGCCTCAGTAAAGTTGATGAGAAGGCCGTCATTGACTTAACATTGGTGACCTTTTGAACTTTGGGGTCACTTTTGGGGCACTTCCTGTTGTCCTAGAAGGACAAAACAGCGTTTTGCCACATAAAACAGTGATTCCACTACAAAACAGCATTTTGCCACATAAAATAGTGTTTCTCTCTCCAAACAGCATTTTGCCACATAAAACAGTGTTTCTCTCTCCAAACAGCATTTTGCCACGTAAAACAGTGATTCCACCTATAAACAGCATTTTGGCAGATAAAACACTGTTTCTCCATCCAAACAGCCTTTAACGGCAAAAAATGCCGTTTCCAGCCAGAAACAGCATTTTGCCACATAAAATTGTGTTTCTCTCTCCAAACAGCATTTTGCCACATAAAACAGTGTTTCTCTCTCCAAACAGCATTTTGCCACATAAAACAGTCATTCCACCCCAAAACAGCATTTTGCCACATAAAACAGTGATTCCACCACAAAACAGCATTTTGCCACATAAAACAGTGTTTCTCTCTCCAAACAGCATTTTGCCACATAAAACAGTGTTTCTCTCTCCAAACAGCATTTGGCCACATAAAACAGTGATTCTGCCTCCAAACTGCTTTTAAACGCAAAAAACGCTGTTTCCAGCCAGAAACAGCATTTTGCCACATAAAACAGTCATTCCACCCCAAAACAGTATTTTGCCACGTAAAACAGTGATTCCACCTATAAACAGCATTTTGGCAGATAAAACACTGTTTTTCCATCCAAACAGCCTTTAACGGCAAAAAACGCTGTTTCCAGCCTAAAACAGTGTTTTGCCACATAAAACAGTGATTCTGACCTCTAAACAACCTTTAGAGGCAAAAAACGCTGTTTGCAGCCAGAAACAGCATTTTGCCACATAAAACAGTGAATCCACCTATAAACAGCATTTTGGCAGATAAAACACTGTTTCTCCATCCAAACAGCCTTTAACGGCAAAAAATGCTGTTTCCAGCCTAAAACAGTGTTTTGCCACATAAAACAGTGATTCTGACCTCTAAACAACCTTTAGAGGCAAAAAACGCTGTTTGCAGCCAGAAACAGCATTTTGCCACATAAAACAGTGAATCCACCTATAAACAGCATTTTGGCAGATAAAACACTGTTTCTCCATCCAAACAGCCTTTAACGGCAAAAAACGCTGTTTCTAGCCCAAAACAGCGTTTTGCCACATAAAACAGTGATTCCACCACAAAACAGCATTTTGCCACATAAAACAGTGTTTCTCTCTCCAAACAGCATTTTGCCACATAAAACAGTGATTCCACCTATAAACAGCATTTTGGCAGATAAAACACTGTTTCTCCATCCAAACAGCCTTTAACTGCAAAAAACGCTGTTTCCAGCGTAAAACAGTGTTTTGCCACATAAAACAGTGATTCTGACCTCTAAACAACCTTTAGAGGCAAAAAACGCTGTTTCCAGCCAGAAACAGCATTTTGCCACATAAAACAGTGAATCCACCTATAAACAGCATTTTGGCAGATAAAACACTGTTTCTCCATCCAAACAGCCTTTAACGGCAAAAAACGCTGTTTCTAGCCCAAAACAGCGTTTTGCCACATAAAACAGTGATTCCACCACAAAACAGCCTTTTGACACATAAAACAGTGATTCCACCTATAAACAGCATTTTGGCAGATAAAACACTGTTTCTCCATCCAAACAGCCTTTAACGGCAAAAAAACGCTGTTTCTAGCCCAAAACAGCGTTTTGCCACATAAAACAGTGATTCCACCACAAAACAGCATTTTGCCACATAAAACAGTGATTCCACCTATAAACAGCATTTTGGCAGATAAAACACTGTTTCTTCATCCAAACAGCCTTTAACGGCAAAAAACGCTGTTTCCAGCGTAAAACAGTGTTTTGCCACATAAAATAGTGATTCTGACCTCTAAACAACCTTTAGAGGCAAAAAACGCTGTTTCCAGCCAGAAACAGCATTTTGCCACATAAAACAGTGAATCCACCTATAAACAGCATTTTGGCAGATAAAACACTGTTTCTCCATCCAAACAGCCTTTAACGGCAAAAAACGCTGTTTCCAGCCTAAAACAGAGTTTTCCCACATAAAACAGTGATTCTGACCTCTAAACAACCTTTAGAGGCAAAAAACGCTGTTTGCAGCCAGAAACAGCATTTTGCCACATAAAACAGTGAATCCACCTATAAACAGCATTTTGGCAAATAAAACACTGTTTCTCCATCCAAACAGCCTTTAACGGCAAAAAACGCTGTTTCTTGCCCAAAACAGCGTTTTGACACATAAAACAGTGATTCCACCACAAAACAGCATTTTGCCACATAAAATAGTGTTTCTCTCTCCAAACAGCCTTTAACGGCAAAAAACGCTGTTTCCAGCCTAAAACAGTGTTTTGCCACATAAAACAGTGATTCTGACCTCTAAACAACCTTTAGAGGCAAAAAACGCTGTTGCAGCCAGAAACAGCATTTTGCCACATAAAACAGTGAATCCACCTATAAACAGCATTTTGGCAGATAAAACACTGTTTCTCCATCCAAACAGCCTTTAACGGCAAAAAACGCTGTTTCCAGCCTAAAACAGTGTTTTGCCACATAAAACAGTGATTCTGACCTCTAAACAACCTTTAGAGGCAAAAAACGCTGTTTGCAGCCAGAAACAGCATTTTGCCACATAAAACAGTGAATCCACCTATAAACAGCATTTTGGCAGATAAAACACTGTTTCTCCATCCAAACAGCCTTTAACGGCAAAAAACGCTGTTTCCAGCCTAAAACAGTGTTTTGCCACATAAAACAGTGATTCTGACCTCTAAACAACCTTTAGAGGCAAAAAACGCTGTTTGCAGCCAGAAACAGCATTTTGCCACATAAAACAGTGAATCCACCTATAAACAGCATTTTGGCAGATAAAACACTGTTTCTCCATCCAAACAGCCTTTAACGGCAAAAAACGCTGTTTCTTGCCCAAAACAGCGTTTTGACACATAAAACAGTGATTCCACCACAAAACAGCATTTTGCCACATAAAATAGTGTTTCTCTCTCCAAACAGCATTTTGCCACATAAAACAGTGATTCCACCTATAAACAGCATTTTGGCAGATAAAACACTGTTTCTCCATCCAAACAGCCTTTAACGGCAAAAAACGATGTTTCTAGCCCAAAACAGCGTTTTGCCACATAAAACAGTGATTCCACCACAAAACAGCATTTTGCCACATAAAACAGTGATTCCACCTATAAACAGCATTTTGGCAGATAAAACACTGTTTCTCCATCCAAACAGCCTTTAACGGCAAAAAACGCTGTTTCTTGCCCAAAACAGCGTTTTGACACATAAAACAGTGATTCCACCACAAAACAGCATTTTGCCACATAAAATAGTGTTTCTCTCTCCAAACAGCATTTTGCCACATAAAACAGTGATTCCACCTATAAACAGCATTTTGGCAGATAAAACACTGTTTCTCCATCCAAACAGCCTTTAACGGCAAAAAATGCTGTTTCCAGCCTAAAACAGTGTTTTGCCACATAAAACAGTGATTCTGACCTCTAAACAACCTTTAGAGGCAAAAAACGCTGTTTGCAGCCAGAAACAGCATTTTGCCACATAAAACAGTGAATCCACCTATAAACAGCATTTTGGCAGATAAAACACTGTTTCTCCATCCAAACAGCCTTTAACGGCAAAAAACGCTGTTTCTAGCCCAAAACAGCGTTTTGCCACATAAAACAGTGATTCCACCACAAAACAGCATTTTGCCACATAAAACAATGTTTCTCTCTCCAAACAGCATTTTGCCACATAAAACAGTGATTCCACCTATTAACAGCATTTTGGCAGATAAAACACTGTTTCTCCATCCAAACAGCCTTTAACTGCAAAAAACGCTGTTTCCAGCGTAAAACAGTGTTTTGCCACATAAAACAGTGATTCTGACCTCTAAACAACCTTTAGAGGCAAAAAACGCTGTTTCCAGCCAGAAACAGCATTTTGCCACATAAAACAGTGAATCCACCTATAAACAGCATTTTGGCAGATAAAACACTGTTTCTCCATCCAAACAGCCTTTAACGGCAAAAAACGCTGTTTCCAGCCTAAAACAGTGTTTTGCCACATAAAACAGTGATTCTGACCTCTAAACAACCTTTAGAGGCAAAAAACGCTGTTTGCAGCCAGAAACAGCATTTTGCCACATAAAACAGTGAATCCACCTATAAACAGCATTTTGGCAGATAAAACACTGTTTCTCCATCCAAACAGCCTTTAACGGCAAAAAACGCTGTTTCCAGCCTAAAACAGTGTTTTGCCACATAAAACAGTGATTCTGACCTCTAAACAACCTTTAGAGGCAAAAAACGCTGTTTGCAGCCAGAAACAGCATTTTGCCACATAAAACAGTGAATCCACCTATAAACAGCATTTTGGCAGATAAAACACTGTTTCTCCATCCAAACAGCCTTTAACGGCAAAAAACGCTGTTTCTTGCCCAAAACAGCGTTTTGACACATAAAACAGTGATTCCACCACAAAACAGCATTTTGCCACATAAAATAGTGTTTCTCTCTCCAAACAGCATTTTGCCACATAAAACAGTGATTCCACCTATAAACAGCATTTTGGCAGATAAAACACTGTTTCTCCATCCAAACAGCCTTTAACGGCAAAAAACGCTGTTTCTAGCCCAAAACAGCGTTTTGCCACATAAAACAGTGATTCCACCACAAAACAGCATTTTGCCACATAAAACAGTGATTCCACCTATAAACAGCATTTTGGCAGATAAAACACTGTTTCTCCATCCAAACAGCCTTTAACGGCAAAAAACGCTGTTTCTTGCCCAAAACAGCGTTTTGACACATAAAACAGTGATTCCACCACAAAACAGCATTTTGCCACATAAAATAGTGTTTCTCTCTCCAAACAGCATTTTGCCACATAAAACAGTGATTCCACCTATAAACAGCATTTTGGCAGATAAAACACTGTTTCTCCATCCAAACAGCCTTTAACGGCAAAAAATGCTGTTTCCAGCCTAAAACAGTGTTTTGCCACATAAAACAGTGATTCTGACCTCTAAACAACCTTTAGAGGCAAAAAACGCTGTTTGCAGCCAGAAACAGCATTTTGCCACATAAAACAGTGAATCCACCTATAAACAGCATTTTGGCAGATAAAACACTGTTTCTCCATCCAAACAGCCTTTAACGGCAAAAAACGCTGTTTCTAGCCCAAAACAGCGTTTTGCCACATAAAACAGTGATTCCACCACAAAACAGCATTTTGCCACATAAAACAATGTTTCTCTCTCCAAACAGCATTTTGCCACATAAAACAGTGATTCCACCTATTAACAGCATTTTGGCAGATAAAACACTGTTTCTCCATCCAAACAGCCTTTAACTGCAAAAAACGCTGTTTCCAGCGTAAAACAGTGTTTTGCCACATAAAACAGTGATTCTGACCTCTAAACAACCTTTAGAGGCAAAAAACGCTGTTTCCAGCCAGAAACAGCATTTTGCCACATAAAACAGTGAATCCACCTATAAACAGCATTTTGGCAGATAAAACACTGTTTCTCCATCCAAACAGCCTTTAACGGCAAAAAACGCTGTTTCCAGCCTAAAACAGTGTTTTGCCACATAAAACAGTGATTCTGACCTCTAAACAACCTTTAGAGGCAAAAAACGCTGTTTGCAGCCAGAAACAGCATTTTGCCACATAAAACAGTGAATCCACCTATAAACAGCATTTTGGCAGATAAAACACTGTTTCTCCATCCAAACAGCCTTTAACGGCAAAAAATGCTGTTTCCAGCCTAAAACAGTGTTTTGCCACATAAAACAGTGATTCTGATCTCTAAACAACCTTTAGAGGCAAAAAACGCTGTTTGCAGCCAGAAACAGCATTTTGCCACATAAAACAGTGAATCCACCTATAAACAGCATTTTGGCAGATAAAACACTGTTTCTCCATCCAAACAGCCTTTAACGGCAAAAAACGCTGTTTCTTGCCCAAAACAGCGTTTTGACACATAAAACAGTGATTCCACCACAAAACAGCATTTTGCCACATAAAATAGTGTTTCTCTCTCCAAACAGCATTTTGCCACATAAAACAGTGATTCCACCTATAAACAGCATTTTGGCAGATAAAACACTGTTTCTCCATCCAAACAGCCTTTAACGGCAAAAAATGCTGTTTCCAGCCTAAAACAGTGTTTTGCCACATAAAACAGTGATTCTGACCTCTAAACAACCTTTAGAGGCAAAAAACGCTGTTTGCAGCCAGAAACAGCATTTTGCCACATAAAACAGTGAATCCACCTATAAACAGCATTTTGGCAGATAAAACACTGTTTCTCCATCCAAACAGCCTTTAACGGCAAAAAACGCTGTTTCTAGCCCAAAACAGCGTTTTGCCACATAAAACAGTGATTCCACCACAAAACAGCATTTTGCCACATAAAACAATGTTTCTCTCTCCAAACAGCATTTTGCCACATAAAACAGTGATTCCACCTATAAACAGCATTTTGGCAGATAAAACACTGTTTCTCCATCCAAACAGCCTTTAACTGCAAAAAACGCTGTTTCCAGCGTAAAACAGTGTTTTGCCACATAAAACAGTGATTCTGACCTCTAAACAACCTTTAGAGGCAAAAAACGCTGTTTCCAGCCAGAAACAGCATTTTGCCACATAAAACAGTGAATCCACCTATGAACAGCATTTTGGCAGATAAAACACTGTTTCTCCATCCAAACAGCCTTTAACGGCAAAAAACGCTGTTTCCAGCCTAAAACAGTGTTTTACCACATAAAACAGTGATTCTGACCTCTAAACAACCTTTAGAGGCAAAAAACGCTGTTTGCAGCCAGAAACAGCATTTTGCCACATAAAACAGTGAATCCACCTATAAACAGCATTTTGGCAGATAAAACACTGTTTCTCCATCCAAACAGCCTTTAACGGCAAAAAACGCTGTTTCTAGCCCAAAACAGCGTTTTGACACATAAAACAGTGATTCCACCACAAAACAGCATTTTGCCACATAAAATAGTGTTTCTCTCTCCAAACAGCATTTTGCCACATAAAACAGTGAATCCACCTATAAACAGCATTTTGGCAGATAAAACACTGTTTCTCCATCCAAACAGCCTTTAACGGCAAAAAACGCTGTTTCTAGCCCAAAACAGCGTTTTGCCACATAAAACAGTGATTCCACCACAAAACAGCATTTTGCCACATAAAACAGTGATTCCACCTATAAACAGCATTTTGGCAGATAAAACACTGTTTCTCCATCCAAACAGCCTTTAACGGCAAAAAACGCTGTTTCTTGCCCAAAACAGCGTTTTGACACATAAAACAGTGATTCCACCACAAAACAGCATTTTGCCACATAAAATAGTGTTTCTCTCTCCAAACAGCATTTTGCCACATAAAACAGTGATTCCACCTATAAACAGCATTTTGGCAGATAAAACACTGTTTCTCCATCCAAACAGCCTTTAACGGCAAAAAATGCTGTTTCCAGCCTAAAACAGTGTTTTGCCACATAAAACAGTGATTCTGACCTCTAAACAACCTTTAGAGGCAAAAAACGCTGTTTGCAGCCAGAAACAGCATTTTGCCACATAAAACAGTGAATCCACCTATAAACAGCATTTTGGCAGATAAAACACTGTTTCTCCATCCAAACAGCCTTTAACGGCAAAAAACGCTGTTTCTAGCCCAAAACAGCGTTTTGCCACATAAAACAGTGATTCCACCACAAAACAGCATTTTGCCACATAAAACAATGTTTCTCTCTCCAAACAGCATTTTGCCACATAAAACAGTGATTCCACCTATTAACAGCATTTTGGCAGATAAAACACTGTTTCTCCATCCAAACAGCCTTTAACTGCAAAAAACGCTGTTTCCAGCGTAAAACAGTGTTTTGCCACATAAAACAGTGATTCTGACCTCTAAACAACCTTTAGAGGCAAAAAACGCTGTTTCCAGCCAGAAACAGCATTTTGCCACATAAAACAGTGAATCCACCTATAAACAGCATTTTGGCAGATAAAACACTGTTTCTCCATCCAAACAGCCTTTAACGGCAAAAAACGCTGTTTCCAGCCTAAAACAGTGTTTTGCCACATAAAACAGTGATTCTGACCTCTAAACAACCTTTAGAGGCAAAAAACGCTGTTTGCAGCCAGAAACAGCATTTTGCCACATAAAACAGTGAATCCACCTATAAACAGCATTTTGGCAGATAAAACACTGTTTCTCCATCCAAACAGCCTTTAAAGGCAAAAAACACTGTTTCCAGCCAGAAACAGCATTTTGCCACATAAAACAGTGATTCCACCTATAAAAAGCATTTTGGCAGATAAAACACTGTTTCTCCATCCAAACTGCAATTAAAGTGGGACATTGCATGGCTGAAAAGGCCTCAGTAAAGTTGATGAGAAGGCCGTCATTGACTTAACATTGGTGACCTTTTGAACTTTTGGGTCACTTTTGGGGCACTTCCTGTGGTCCTAGGATGACAACTTTGAACTCACATGTTCGGTGGTACGCCAGCTTTCAGGCAAAAGTGGTTGCAAGTCAATCGGGACTTGCATGGCTGAAAAGGCCTCAGTAAAGTTCATGAGAAGGCCGTCATTGACTTAACATTGGTGACCTTTTGAACTTTGGGGTCACTTTTGGGGAACTTCCTGTGGTCTGAGAAGGACAAAATTGAACTCACACGTTCGGTGGGACGCCAGCTATCAGGCAAAAGTGGTTGCAAGTCAATCGGGACTTGCATGTCTGAAAAGGCCTCAGTAAATTTGTTCCTCATACATTGGCCACCTTTTGAACTTTGGGGTCACTTTTGGGGCACTTCCTGTGGTCCTAGAATGACAAAATTGAACTCACATGGTCGGTGGGATGCCAGCTTTCAGGCAAAAGTGGTTGCAATTCAATCGGGACTTGCATGGCTGAAAAGGCCTCAGTAAAGTTGATGAGAAGGCCGTCATTGACTTAACATTGGTGACCTTTTGAAGTTTGAGGTCACTTTTGGGGCACTTCCTGTGGTCTTAGAATGACAACATTGAACTCACATGTTCGGTGGGACGCCAGCTTTCAGGCAAAAGTGGTTGCAAGTCAATCGGGACTTGCATGGCTGAAAAGGCCTCAGTAAAGTTCATGAGAAGGCCGTCATTGACTTAACATTGGTGACCTTTTGAACTTTGGGGTCACTTTTGGGGCACTTCCTGTGGTCCTAGAAGGACAAAATTGGACTCACTCGTTCGGTGGGTGGCCAGCTTTCAGGCAAAAGTGGTTTCAAGTAAATCGGGACTTGCATGGCTGAAAAGGCCTCAGTAAAGTTGATGAGAAGGCCGTCATTGACTTAACATTGGTGACCTTTTGAACTTTGGGGTCACTTTTGGGTCACGTCCTGTGGTCCTAGAAGGACAAAATTGAACTCACACGTTCGGTGGGACGCCAGCTATCAGGCAAAAGTGGTTGCAAGTCAATCGGGAGTTGCATGGCTGAAAAGGCCTCAGTAAATTTGTTCCTCATACATTGGCCAACTTTTGAACTTTGGGGTCACTTTTGGGGCACTTCCTGTGGTCCTAGGATGACAACTTTGAACTCACATGTTCGGTGGGACGCCAGCTTTCAGGCAAAAGTGGTTGCAAGTCAATCGGGACTTGCATGGCTGAAAAGGCCTCAGTAAAGTTGATGAGAAGGCCGTCATTGACTTAACATTGGTGACCTTTTGAACTTTGGGGTCACTTTTGGGGCACTTCCTGTGGTCCTAGAAGGACAAAATTGGACTCACTCGTTCGGTGGGTGGCCAGCTTTCAGGCAAGAGTGGTTGCAAGTCAATCGGGACTTGCATGGCTGAAAAGGCCTCAGTAAAGTTGATGAGAAGGCCGTCATTGACTTAACATTGGTGACCTTTTGAACTTTGGGGTCACTTTTGGGGCACTTCCTGTGGTCCTAGAAGGACAAAATTGGACTCACTTGTTCGGTGGGTGGCCAGCTTTCAGGCAAGAGTGGTTGCAAGTCAATCGGGACTTGCATGGCTGAAAAGGCCTCAGTAAAGTGTATGAAAAGGCCGTCATTGACTTAACATTGGTGACCTTTTGAACTTTGGGGTCACTTTTGGGGCACTTCCTGTGGTCCGAGAAGGACAAAATTGAACTCACACGTTCGGTGGGACGCCAGCTATCAGGCAAAAGTGGTTGCAAGTCAATCGGGACTTGCATGGCTGAAAAGGCCTCAGTAAATTTGTTCCTCATACATTGGCCAACTTTTGAACTTTGGGGTCACTTTTGGGGCACTTCCTGTGGTCCTAGGATGACAACTTTGAACTCACATGTTCGGTGGGACGCCAGCTTTCAGGCAAAAGTGGTTGCAAGTCAATCGGGACTTGCATGGCTGAAAAGGCCTCAGTAAAGTTGATGAGAAGGCCGTCATTGACTTAACATTGGTGACCTTTTGAACTTTGGGGTCACTTTTGGGGCACTTCCTGTGGTCCGAGAAGGACAAAATTGAACTCACACGTTCGGTGGGACGCCAGCTATCAGGCAAAAGTGGTTGCAAGTCAATCGGGACTTGCATGGCTGAAAAGGCCTCAGTAAATTTGTTCCTCATACATTGGCCAACTTTTGAACTTTGGGGTCACTTTTGGGGCACTTCCTGTGGTCCTAGGATGACAACTTTGAACTCACATGTTCGGTGGGACGCCAGCTTTCAGGCAAAAGTGGTTGCAAGTCAATCGGGACTTGCATGGCTGAAAAGGCCTCAGTAAAGTTGATGAGAAGGCCGTCATTGACTTAACATTGGTGACCTTTTGAACTTTGGGGTCACTTTTGGGGCACTTCCTGTGGTCCTAGAAGGACAAAATTGGACTCACTCGTTCGGTGGGTGGCCAGCTTTCAGGCAAAAGTGGTTTCAAGTAAATCGGGACTTGCATGGCTGAAAAGGCCTCAGTAAAGTTGATGAGAAGGCCGTCATTGACTTAACATTGGTGACCTTTTGAACTTTGGGGTCACTTTTGGGGCACTTCCTGTGGTCCTAGGATGACAACTTTGAACTCACATGTTCGGTGGGACACCAGCTTTCAGGCAAAAGTGGTTGCAAGTCAATCGAGACTTGCATGGCTGAAAAGGCCTCAGTAAAGTTGATGAGAAGGCCGTCATTGACTTAACATTGGTGACCTTTTGAACTTTGGGGTCACTTTTGGGGAACTTCCTGTGGTCCGAGAAGGACAAAATTGAACTCACACGTTCGGTGGGACGCCAGCTATCAGGCAAAAGTGGTTGCAAGTCAATCGGGACTTGCATGTCTGAAAAGGCCTCAGTAAATTTGTTCCTCATACATTGGCCACCTTTTGAACTTTGGGGTCACTTTTGGGGCACTTCCTGTGGTCCTAGAATGACAAAATTGAACTCACATGGTCGGTGGGACGCCAGCTTTCAGGCAAAAGTGGTTGCAAGTCAATCGGGACTTGCATGGCTGAAAAGGCCTCAGTAAAGTTGATGAGAAGGCCGTCATTGACTTAACATTGGTGACCTTTTGAAGTTTGAGGTCACTTTTGGGGCACTTCCTGTGGTCTTAGAATGACAACATTGAACTCACACGTTCGGTGGGACGCCAGCTTTCAGGCAAAAGTGGTTGCAAGTCAATCGGGACTTGCATGGCTGAAAAGGCCTCAGTAAAGTTCATGAGAAGGCCGTCATTGACTTAACATTGGTGACCTTTTGAACTTTGGGGTCACTTTTGGGGCACTTCCTGTGGTCCTAGAAGGACAAAATTGGACTCACTCGTTCGGTGGGTGGCCAGCTTTCAGGCAAAAGTGGTTGCAAGTAAATCGGGACTTGCATGGCTGAAAAGGCCTCAGTAAAGTTGATGAGAAGGCCGTCATTGACTTAACATTGGTGACCTTTTGAACTTTGGGGTCACTTTTGGGTCACTTCCTGTGGTCCTAGAAGGACAAAATTGAACTCACACGTTCGGTGGGACGCCAGCTATCAGGCAAAAGTGGTTGCAAGTCAATCGGGAGTTGCATGGCTGAAAAGGCCTCAGTAAATTTGTTCCTCATACATTGGCCAACTTTTGAACTTTGGGGTCACTTTTGGGGCACTTCCTGTGGTCCTAGGATGACAACTTTGAACTCACATGTTCGGTGGGACGCCAGCTTTCAGGCAAAAGTGGTTGCAAGTCAATCGGGACTTGCATGGCTGAAAAGGCCTCAGTAAAGTTGATGAGAAGGCCGTCATTGACTTAACATTGGTGACCTTTTGAACTTTGGGGTCACTTTTGGGGCACTTCCTGTGTTCCTAGAAGGACAAAATTGGACTCACTCGTTCGGTGGGTGGCCAGCTTTCAGGCAAGAGTGGTTGCAAGTCAATCGGGACTTGCATGGCTGAAAAGGCCTCAGTAAAGTTGATGAGAAGGCCGTCATTGACTTAACATTGGTGACCTTTTGAACTTTGGGGTCACTTTTGGGGCACTTCCTGTGGTCCTAGAAGGACAAAATTGGACTCACTCGTTCGGTGGGTGGCCAGCTTTCAGGCAAAAGTGGTTTCAAGTAAATCGGGACTTGCATGGCTGAAAAGGCCTCAGTAAAGTTGATGAGAAGGCCGTCATTGACTTAACATTGGTGACCTTTTGAACTTTGGGGTCACTTTTGGGGCACTTCCTGTGGTCCTAGGATGACAACTTTGAACTCACATGTTCGGTGGGACACCAGCTTTCAGGCAAAAGTGGTTGCAAGTCAATCGAGACTTGCATGGCTGAAAAGGCCTCAGTAAAGTTGATGAGAAGGCCGTCATTGACTTAACATTGGTGACCTTTTGAACTTTGGGGTCACTTTTGGGGAACTTCCTGTGGTCCGAGAAGGACAAAATTGAACTCACACGTTCGGTGGGACGCCAGCTATCAGGCAAAAGTGGTTGCAAGTCAATCGGGACTTGCATGTCTGAAAAGGCCTCAGTAAATTTGTTCCTCATACATTGGCCACCTTTTGAACTTTGGGGTCACTTTTGGGGCACTTCCTGTGGTCCTAGAATGACAAAATTGAACTCACATGGTCGGTGGGACGCCAGCTTTCAGGCAAAAGTGGTTGCAAGTCAATCGGGACTTGCATGGCTGAAAAGGCCTCAGTAAAGTTGATGAGAAGGCCGTCATTGACTTAACATTGGTGACCTTTTGAAGTTTGAGGTCACTTTTGGGGCACTTCCTGTGGTCTTAGAATGACAACATTGAACTCACACGTTCGGTGGGACGCCAGCTTTCAGGCAAAAGTGGTTGCAAGTCAATCGGGACTTGCATGGCTGAAAAGGCCTCAGTAAAGTTCATGAGAAGGCCGTCATTGACTTAACATTGGTGACCTTTTGAACTTTGGGGTCACTTTTGGGGCACTTCCTGTGGTCCTAGAAGGACAAAATTGGACTCACTCGTTCGGTGGGTGGCCAGCTTTCAGGCAAAAGTGGTTGCAAGTAAATCGGGACTTGCATGGCTGAAAAGGCCTCAGTAAAGTTGATGAGAAGGCCGTCATTGACTTAACATTGGTGACCTTTTGAACTTTGGGGTCACTTTTGGGTCACTTCCTGTGGTCCTAGAAGGACAAAATTGAACTCACACGTTCGGTGGGACGCCAGCTATCAGGCAAAAGTGGTTGCAAGTCAATCGGGAGTTGCATGGCTGAAAAGGCCTCAGTAAATTTGTTCCTCATACATTGGCCAACTTTTGAACTTTGGGGTCACTTTTGGGGCACTTCCTGTGGTCCTAGGATGACAACTTTGAACTCACATGTTCGGTGGGACGCCAGCTTTCAGGCAAAAGTGGTTGCAAGTCAATCGGGACTTGCATGGCTGAAAAGGCCTCAGTAAAGTTGATGAGAAGGCCGTCATTGACTTAACATTGGTGACCTTTTGAACTTTGGGGTCACTTTTGGGGCACTTCCTGTGTTCCTAGAAGGACAAAATTGGACTCACTCGTTCGGTGGGTGGCCAGCTTTCAGGCAAGAGTGGTTGCAAGTCAATCGGGACTTGCATGGCTGAAAAGGCCTCAGTAAAGTTGATGAGAAGGCCGTCATTGACTTAACATTGGTGACCTTTTGAACTTTGGGGTCACTTTTGGGGCACTTCCTGTGGTCCTAGAAGGACAAAATTGGACTCACTCGTTCGGTGGGTGGCCAGCTTTCAGGCAAAAGTGGTTTCAAGTAAATCGGGACTTGCATGGCTGAAAAGGCCTCAGTAAAGTTGATGAGAAGGCCGTCATTGACTTAACATTGGTGACCTTTTGAACTTTGGGGTCACTTTTGGGGCACTTCCTGTGGTCCTAGGATGACAACTTTGAACTCACATGTTCGGTGGGACACCAGCTTTCAGGCAAAAGTGGTTGCAAGTCAATCGGGACTTGCATGGCTGAAAAGGCCTCAGTAAAGTTGATGAGAAGGCCGTCATTGACTTAACATTGGTGACCTTTTGAACTTTGGGGTCACTTTTGGGGAACTTCCTGTGGTCCGAGAAGGACAAAATTGAACTCACACGTTCGGTGGGACGCCAGCTATCAGGCAAAAGTGGTTGCAAGTCAATCGGGACTTGCATGTCTGAAAAGGCCTCAGTAAATTTGTTCCTCATACATTGGCCACCTTTTGAACTTTGGGGTCACTTTTGGGGCACTTCCTGTGGTCCTAGAATGACAAAATTGAACTCACATGTTCGGTGGGACGCCAGCTTTCAGGCAAAAGTGGTTGCAAGTCAATTGGGACTTGCATGGCTGAAAAGGCCTCAGTAAAGTTGATGAGAAGGCCGTCATTGACTTAACATTGGTGACCTTTTGAAGTTTGAGGTCACTTTTGGGGCACTTCCTGTGGTCTTAGAATGACAACATTGAACTCACATGTTCGGTGGGACGCCAGCTTTCAGGCAAAAGTGGTTGCAAGTCAATCGGGACTTGCATGGCTGAAAAGGCCTCAGTAAAGTTGATGAGAAGGCCGTCATTGACTTAACATTGGTGACCTTTTGAACTTTGGGGTCACTTTTGGGGCACTTCCTGTGGTCCTAGAAGGACAAAATTGGACTCACTCGTTCGGTGGGTGGCCAGCTTTCAGGCAAAAGTGATTTCAAGTAAATCGGGACTTGCATGGCTGAAAAGGCCTCAGTAAAGTTGATGAGAAGGCCGTCATTGACTTAACATTGGTGACCTTTTGAACTTTGGGGTCACTTTTGGGTCTCTTCCTGTGGTCCTAGAAGGACAAAATTGAACTCACACGTTCGGTGGGACGCCAGCTATCATGCAAAAGTGGTTGCAAGTCAATCGGGAGTTGCATGGCTGAAAAGGCCTCAGTAAATTTGTTCCTCATACATTGGCCAACTTTTGAACTTTGGGGTCACTTTTGGGGCACTTCCTGTGGTCCTAGGATGACAACTTTGAACTCACATGTTCGGTGGGACGCCAGCTTTCAGGCAAAAGTGGTTGCAAGTCAATCGGGACTTGCATGGCTGAAAAGGCCTCAGTAAAGTGTATGAAAAGGCCGTCATTGACTTAACATTGGTGACCTTTTGAACTTTGGGGTCACTTTTGGGGCACTTCCTGTGGTCCGAGAAGGACAAAATTGAACTCACACGTTCGGTGGGACGCCAGCTATCAGGCAAAAGTGGTTGCAAGTCAATCGGGACTTGCATGGCTGAAAAGGCCTCAGTAAATTTGTTCCTCATACATTGGCCAACTTTTGAACTTTGGGGTCACTTTTGGGGCACTTCCTGTGGTCCTAGGATGACAACTTTGAACTCACATGTTCGGTGGGACGCCAGCTTTCAGGCAAAAGTGGTTGCAAGTCAATCGGGACTTGCATGGCTGAAAAGGCCTCAGTAAAGTTGATGAGAAGGCCGTCATTGACTTAACATTGGTGACCTTTTGAACTTTGGGGTCACTTTTGGGGCACTTCCTGTGGTCCTAGAAGGACAAAATTGGACTCACTCGTTCGGTGGGTGGCCAGCTTTCAGGCAAAAGTGGTTTCAAGTAAATCGGGACTTGCATGGCTGAAAAGGCCTCAGTAAAGTTGATGAGAAGGCCGTCATTGACTTAACATTGGTGACCTTTTGAACTTTGGGGTCACTTTTGGGGCACTTCCTGTGGTCCTAGGATGACAACTTTGAACTCACATGTTCGGTGGGACACCAGCTTTCAGGCAAAAGTGGTTGCAAGTCAATCGGGACTTGCATGGCTGAAAAGGCCTCAGTAAAGTTGATGAGAAGGCCGTCATTGACTTAACATTGGTGACCTTTTGAACTTTGGGGTCACTTTTGGGGAACTTCCTGTGGTCCGAGAAGGACAAAATTGAACTCACACGTTCGGTGGGACGCCAGCTATCAGGCAAAAGTGGTTGCAAGTCAATCGGGACTTGCATGTCTGAAAAGGCCTCAGTAAATTTGTTCCTCATACATTGGCCACCTTTTGAACTTTGGGGTCACTTTTGGGGCACTTCCTGTGGTCCTAGAATGACAAAATTGAACTCACATGTTCGGTGGGACGCCAGCTGTCAGGCAAAAGTGGTTGCAAGTCAATTGGGACTTGCATGGCTGAAAAGGCCTCAGTAAAGTTGATGAGAAGGCCGTCATTGACTTAACATTGGTGACCTTTTGAAGTTTGAGGTCACTTTTGGGGCACTTCCTGTGGTCTTAGAATGACAACATTGAACTCACATGTTCGGTGGGACGCCAGCTTTCAGGCAAAAGTGGTTGCAAGTCAATCGGGACTTGCATGGCTGAAAAGGCCTCAGTAAAGTTGATGAGAAGGCCGTCATTGACTTAACATTGGTGACCTTTTGAACTTTGGGGTCACTTTTGGGGCACTTCCTGTGGTCCTAGAAGGACAAAATTGGACTCACTCGTTCGGTGGGTGGCCAGCTTTCAGGCAAAAGTGATTTCAAGTAAATCGGGACTTGCATGGCTGAAAAGGCCTCAGTAAAGTTGATGAGAAGGCCGTCATTGACTTAACATTGGTGACCTTTTGAACTTTGGGGTCACTTTTGGGTCTCTTCCTGTGGTCCTAGAAGGACAAAATTGAACTCACACGTTCGGTGGGACGCCAGCTATCATGCAAAAGTGGTTGCAAGTCAATCGGGAGTTGCATGGCTGAAAAGGCCTCAGTAAATTTGTTCCTCATACATTGGCCAACTTTTGAACTTTGGGGTCACTTTTGGGGCACTTCCTGTGGTCCTAGGATGACAACTTTGAACTCACATGTTCGGTGGGACGCCAGCTTTCAGGCAAAAGTGGTTGCAAGTCAATCTGGACTTGCATGTCTGAAAAGGCCTCAGTAAATTTGTTCCTCATACATTGGCCACCTTTTGAACTTTGGGGTCACTTTTGGGGCACTTCCTGTGGTCCTAGGATGACAACTTTGAACTCACATGTTCTGTGGGACGCCAGCTTTCAGGCAAAAGTGGTTGCAAGTCAATCGGGACTTGCATGGCTGAAAAGGCCTCAGTAAAGTTGATGAGAAGGCCGTCATTGACTTAACATTGGTGACCTTTTGAACTTTGGGGTCACTTTTGGGGAACTTCCTGTGGTCCGAGAAGGACAAAATTGAACTCACACGTTCGGTGGGACGCCAGCTATCAGGCAAAAGTGGTTGCAAGTCAATCGGGACTTGCATGTCTGAAAAGGCCTCAGTAAATTTGTTCCTCATACATTGGCCACCTTTTGAACTTTGGGGTCACTTTTGGGGCACTTCCTGTGGTCCTAGAATGACAAAATTGAACTCACATGTTCTGTGGGACGCCAGCTTTCAGGCAAAAGTGGTTGCAAGTCAATCGGGACTTGCATGGCTGAAAAGGCCTCAGTAAAGTTGATGAGAAGGCCGTCATTGACTTAACATTGGTGACCTTTTGAAGTTTGAGGTCACTTTTGGGGCACTTCCTGTGGTCTTAGAATGACAACATTGAACTCACTCGTTCGGAGGGTGGCCAGCTTTCAGGCAAAAGTGATTTCAAGTAAATCGGGACTTGCATGGCTGAAAAGGCCTCAGTAAAGTTGATGAGAAGGCCGTCATTGACTTAACATTGGTGACCTTTTGAACTTTGGGGTCACTTTTGGGGCACTTCCTGTTGTCCTAGAAGGACAAAACAGCGTTTTGCCACATAAAACAGTGATTCCACCACAAAACAGCATTTTGCCACATAAAATAGTGTTTCTCTCTCCAAACAGCATTTTGCCACATAAAACAGTGTTTCTCTCTCCAAACAGCATTTTGCCACGTAAAACAGTGATTCCACCTATAAACAGCATTTTGGCAGATAAAACACTGTTTCTCCATCCAAACAGCCTTTAACGGCAAAAAACGCTGTTTCCAGCCTAAAACAGCGTTTTGCCACATAAAACAGTGATTCTGACCTCCAAACAACTTTTAGAGGCAAAAAACGCTGTTTCCAGCCAGAAACAGCATTTTGCCACATAAAACAGTGAATCCACCTATAAACAGCATTTTGGCAGATAAAATACTGTTTCTCCATCCAAACAGCCTTTAACGGCAAAAAACGCTGTTTCCAGCCCAAAACAGCGTTTTGCCACATAAAACAGTGATTCCACCACAAAACAGCATTTTGCCACATAAAATAGTGTTTCTCTCTCCAAACAGAATTTTGCCACATAAAACAGTGTTTCTCTCTCCAAACAGCATTTTGCCACATAAAACAGTGATTCCACCTATAAACAGCATTTTGGCAGATAAAACACTGTTTCTCCATCCAAACAGCCTTGAAAGGCAAAAAATGCCGTTTCCAGCCAGAGACAGCATTTTGCCACATAAAATAGTGTTTCTCTCTCCAAATAGCATTTTGCCACATAAAACAGTGTTTCTCTCTCCAAACAGCATTTTGCCACATAAAACAGTCATTCCACCCCAAAACAGCATTTTGCCACATAAAACAGTCATTCCACCACAAAACAGCATTTTGCCACATAAAACAGTGTTTCTCTCTCCAAACAGCATTTTGCCACATAAAACAGTGTTTCTCTCTCCAAACAGCATTTGGCCACATAAAACAGTGATTCTGCCTCCAAACTGCTTTTAAACGCAAAAAACGCTGTTTCCAGCCAGAAACAGCATTTTGCCACATAAAACAGTCATTCCACCCCAAAACAGTATTTTGCCACATAAAACAGTGATTCCACCACAAAACAGCATTTTGCCACATAATACAGTGTGTCTCTCTCCAAACAGGATTTTGCCACAAAAAACAGTGATTCCACCACAAAACAGCATTTTGCCACATTAAACAGTGTTTCTCTCTCCAAACAGCATTTTGCCACATAAAACAGTCATTCCACCACAAAACAGTATTTTGCCACATAAAACAGTGTTTCTCTCTCCAAACAGCATTTTGCCACATAAAACAGTGATTCCACCTATAAACAGCATTTTGGCAGATGAAACACTGTTTCTCCATCAAAACAGCCTTTAAAGGCAAAAAATGCCGTTTCCAGCCAGAAACAGCATTTTGCCACATAAAACAGTCATTCCACCCCAAAACAGCATTTTGCCACATAAAACAGTGATTCCACCACAAAACAGCATTTTGCCACATTAAACAGTGTTTCTCTCTCCAAACAGCATTTTGCCACATAAAACAGTCATTCCACCACAAAACAGTATTTTGCCACATAAAACAGTGTTTCTCTCTCCAAACAGCATTTTGCCACATAAAACAGTGATTCCACCTATAAACAGCATTTTGGCAGATGAAACACTGTTTCTCCATCAAAACAGCCTTTAAAGGCAAAAAATGCCGTTTCCAGCCAGAAACAGCATTTTGCCACATAAAACAGTCATTCCACCCCAAAACAGCATTTTGCCACATAAAACAGTGATTCCACCACAAAACAGCATTTTGCCACATAAAACAGTGTTTCTCTCTCCAAACAGCATTTTGCCACATAAAACAGTGTTTCTCTCTCCAAACAGCATTTTGCCACATAAAACAGTCATTCCACCCCAAAACAGCATTTTGCCACATAAAACAGTGATTCCACCACAAAACAGCATTTTGCCACATAAAACAGTGTTTCTCTCTCCAAACAGCATTTTGCCACACAAAACAGTCATTCCACCCCAAAAACAGCATTTTGCCACATAAAACAGTGTTTCTCTCTCCAAACAGCATTTTGCCACATAAAACAGTCATTCCACCCCAAAACAGTATTTTGCCACATAAAACAGTGATTCTGCCTCCAATCTGCTTTTAAACGCAAAAAACGCTGTTTCCAGCCCGAAACAGCATTTTGCCACATAAAACAGTGTTTCTCTCTCCAAACAGCATTTTGCCACATAAAACAGTCATTCCACCCCAAAACAGCATTTTGCCACATAAAACAGTGTTTCTCTCTCCAAACAGCATTTGGCCACATAAAACAGTGATTCTGCCTCCAAACTGCTTTTAAACGCAAAAAACGCTGTTTCCAGCCAGAAACAGCATTTTGCCACATAAAACAGTCATTCCACCCCAAAACAGTATTTTGCCACATAAAACAGTGATTCCACCACAAAACAGCATTTTGCCACATAATACAGTGTGTCTCTCTCCAAACAGGATTTTGCCACATAAAACAGTGATTCCACCACAAAACAGCATTTTGCCACATTAAACAGTGTTTCTCTCTCCAAACAGCATTTTGCCACATAAAACAGTCATTCCACCACAAAACAGTATTTTGCCACATAAAACAGTGTTTCTCTCTCCAAACAGCATTTTGCCACATAAAACAGTGATTCCACCTATAAACAGCATTTTGGCAGATGAAACACTGTTTCTCCATTAAAACAGCCTTTAAAGGCAAAAAATGCCGTTTCCAGCCAGAAACAGCATTTTGCCACATAAAATAGTGTTTCTCTCTCCAAACAGCATTTTGCCACATAAAACAGTGTTTCTCTCTCCAAACAGCATTTTGCCACATAAAACAGTCATTCCACCCCAAAACAGCATTTTGCCACATAAAACAGTGATTCTGCCTCCAATCTGCTTTTAAACGCAAAAAACGCTGTTTCCAGCCCGAAACAGCACTTTGCCACATAAAACAGTGATTCCACCACAAAACAGCATTTTGCCACATAAAACAGTGTTTCTCTCTCCAAACAGCATTTTGCCACATAAAACAGTCATTCCACACCAAAACAGCATTTTGCCACATAAAACAGTGATTCCACCTATAAACAGCATTTTGGCAGATAAAACACTGTTTCTCCATCCAAACAGCCTTTAAAGGCAAAAAACACTGTTTCCAGCCAGAAACAGCATTTTGCCACATAAAACAGTGATTCCACCTATAAAAAGCATTTTGGCAGATAAAACACTGTTTCTCCATCCAAACTGCAATTAAAGTGGGACATTGCATGGCTGAAAAGGCCTCAGTAAAGTTGATGAGAAGGCCGTCATTGACTTAACATTGGTGACCTTTTGAACTTTGGGGTCACTTTTGGGGCACTTCCTGTGGTCCTAGAAGGACAAAATTGGACTCACTCGTTCGGTGGGTGGCCAGCTTTCAGGCAAAAGTGGTTTCAAGTAAATCGGGACTTGCATGGCTGAAAAGGCCTCAGTAAAGTTGATGAGAAGGCCGTCATTGACTTAACATTGGTGACCTTTTGAACTTTGGGGTCACTTTTGGGTCTCTTCCTGTGGTCCTAGAAGGACAAAATTGAACTCACACATTCGGTGGGACGCCAGCTATCAGGCAAAAGTGGTTGCAAGTCAATCGGGACTTGCATGGCTGAAAAGGCCTCAGTAAATTTATTCCTCATACACTGGCCAACTTTTGAACTTTGGGGTCACTTTTGGGGCACTTCCTGTGGTCCTAGGATGACAACTTTGAACTCACATGTTCGGTGGGACGCCAGCTTTCAGGCAAAAGTGGTTGCAAGTCAATCGGGACTTGCATGGCTGAAAAGGCCTCAGTAAAGTTGATGAGAAGGCCGTCATTGACTTAACATTGGTGACCTTTTGAACTTTGGGGTCACTTTTGGGGCACTTCCTGTGGTCCTAGAAGGACAAAATTGGACTCACTCGTTCGGTGGGACGTCAGCTTTCAGGCAAAAGTGGTTTCAAGTAAATCGGGACTTGCATGGCTGAAAAGGCCTCAGTAAAGTTGATGAGAAGGCCGTCATTGACTTAACATTGGTGACCTTTTGAACTTTGGGGTCACTTTTGGGGCACTTCCTGTGGTCCTAGAAGGACAAAATTGGACTCACTCGTTCGGTGGGTGGTCAGCTTTCAGGCAAGAGTGGTTGCAAGTCAATCGGGACTTACATGGCTGAAAAGGCCTCAGTAAAGTTGATGAGAAGGCCGTCATTGACTTAACATTGGTGACCTTTTGAACTTTGGGGTCACTTTTGGGGCACTTCCTGTGGTCCGAGAAGGACAAAATTGAACTCACACGTTCGGTGGGACGCCAGCTATCAGGCAAAAGTGGTTGCAAGTCAATCGGGACTTGCATGGCTGAAAAGGCCTCAGTAAATTTGTTCCACATACATTGGCCAACTTTTGAACTTTGGGGTCACTTTTGGGGCACTTCCTGTGGTCCTAGGATGACAACTTTGAACTCACATGTTCGGTGGGACGCCAGCTTTCAGGCAAAAGTGGTTGCAAGTCAATCGGGACTTGCATGGCTGAAAAGGCCTCAGTAAAGTTCATGAGAAGGCCGTCATTGACTTAACATTGGTGACCTTTTGAACTTTGGGGTCACTTTTGGGGCACTTCCTGTGGTCCTAGAAGGACAAAATTGGACTCACTCGTTCGGTGGGTGGCCAGCTTTCAGGCAAAAGTGATTTCAAGTAAATCGGGACTTGCATGGCTGAAAAGGCCTCAGTAAAGTTGATGAGAAGGCCGTCATTGACTTAACATTGGTGACCTTTTGAACTTTGGGGTCACTTTTGGGGCACTTCCTGTGGTCCTAGGATGACAACTTTGAACTCACATGTTCGGTGGGACGCCAGCTTTCAGGCAAAAGTGGTTGCAAGTCAATCGGGACTTGCATGGCTGAAAAGGCCTCAGTAAAGTTGATGAGAAGGCCGTCATTGACTTAACATTGGTGACCTTTTGAACTTTGGGGTCACTTTTGGGGCACTTCCTGTGGTCCTAGAAGGACAAAATTGGACTCACTCGTTCGGTGGGACGTCAGCTTTCAGGCAAAAGTGGTTTCAAGTAAATCGGGACTTGCATGGCTGAAAAGGCCTCAGTAAAGTTGATGAGAAGGCCGTCATTGACTTAACATTGGTGACCTTTTGAACTTTGGGGTCACTTTTGGGGCACTTCCTGTGGTCCTAGAAGGACAAAATTGGACTCACTCGTTCGGTGGGTGGTCAGCTTTCAGGCAAGAGTGGTTGCAAGTCAATCGGGACTTGCATGGCTGAAAAGGCCTCAGTAAAGTTGATGAGAAGGCCGTCATTGACTTAACATTGGTGACCTTTTGAACTTTGGGGTCACTTTTGGGGCACTTCCTGTGGTCCGAGAAGGACAAAATTGAACTCACACGTTCGGTGGGACGCCAGCTATCAGGCAAAAGTGGTTGCAAGTCAATCGGGACTTGCATGGCTGAAAAGGCCTCAGTAAATTTGTTCCTCATACATTGGCCAACTTTTGAACTTTGGGGTCACTTTTGGGGCACTTCCTGTGGTCCTAGGATGACAACTTTGAACTCACATGTTCGGTGGGACGCCAGCTTTCAGGCAAAAGTGGTTGCAAGTCAATCGGGACTTGCATGGCTGAAAAGGCCTCAGTAAAGTTGATGAGAAGGCCGTCATTGACTTAACATTGGTGACCTTTTGAACTTTGGGGTCACTTTTGGGGCACTTCCTGTGGTCCTAGAAGGACAAAATTGGACTCACTCGTTCGGTGGGTGGCCAGCTTTCAGGCAAAAGTGGTTGCAAGTCAATTGGGACTTGCATGGCTGAAAAGGCCTCAGTAAAGTTGATGAGAAGGCCGTCATTGACTTAACATTGGTGACCTTTTGAACTTTGGGGTCACTTTTGGGGCACTTCCTGTGGTCCGAGAAGGACAAAATTGAACTCACACGTTCGGTGGGACGCCAGCTATCAGGCAAAAGTGGTTGCAAGTCAATCGGGACTTGCATGGCTGAAAAGGCCTCAGTAAAGTTGATGAGAAGGCCGTCATTGACTTAACATTGGTGACCTTTTGAACTTTGGGGTCACTTTTGGGGCACACAGCGTTTTGCCACATAAAACAGTGATTCCACCACAAAACAGCATTTTACCACATAAAATAGTGTTTCTCTTTCCAAACAGCGTTTTGCCACATAAAACAGTGATTCTGCCTCCAAACAACCTTTAGAGGCAAAAAACGCTGTTTCCAGCCAGAAACAGCATTTTGCCACATAAAACAGTGATTCCACCACAAAACAGCATTTTGCCACATAAAATAGTGTTTCTCTCTCCAAACAGCATTTTGCCACATAAAACAGTGTTTCTCTCTCCAAACAGCATTTTGCCACGTAAAACAGTGATTCCACCTATAAACAGCATTTTGGCAGATAAAACACTGTTTCTCCATCCAAACAGCCTTGAAAGGCAAAAAATGCCGTTTCCAGCCAGAGACAGCATTTTGCCACATAAAATAGTGTTTCTCTCTCCAAACAGCATTTTGCCACATAAAACAGTGTTTCTCTCTCCAAACAGCATTTTGCCACATAAAACAGTGATTCCACCTATAAACAGCATTTTGGCAGATGAAACACTGTTTCTCCATCAAAACAGCCTTTAAAGGCAAAAAATACCGTTTCCAGCCAGAAACAGCATTTTGCAACATAAAACAGTCATTCCACCCCAAAACAGCATTTTGCCACATAAAACAGTGATTCCACCACAAAACAGCATTTTGCCACATAAAACAGTGTTTCTCTCTCCAAACAGCATTTTGCCACATAAAACAGTGTTTCTCTCTCCAAACAGCATTTTGCAACATAAAACAGTCATTCCACCCCAAAACAGCATTTTGCCACATAAAACAGTGATTCCACCAAAAAACAGCATTTTGCCACATAAAACAGTGTTTCTCTCTCCAAACAGCATTTTGCCACATAAAACAGTCATTACACCCCAAAACAGCATTTTGCCACATAAAACAGTCATTCCACCAAAAAACAGCATTTTGCCACATAAAACAGTGTTTCTCTCTCCAAACAGCATTTTGCCACATAAAACAGTCATTCCACCCCAAAACAGCATTTTGCCACATAAAACAGTGTTTCTCTCTCCAAACAGCATTTGGCCACATAAAACAGTGATTCTGCCTCCAAACTGCTTTTAAACGCAAAAAACGCTGTTTCCAGCCAGAAACAGCATTTTGCCACATAAAACAGTCATTCCACCACAAAACAGCATTTTGCCACATAAAACAGTGTTTCTCTCTCCAAACAGCATTTTGCCACATAAAACAGTGTTTCTCTCTCCAAACAGCATTTTGCCACATAAAACAGTCATTCCACCCCAAAACAGCATTTTGCCACATAAAACAGTCATTCCACCAAAAAACAGCATTTTGCCACATAAAACAGTGTTTCTCTCTCCAAACAGCATTTTGCCACATAAAACAGTCATTCCACCCCAAAACAGCATTTTGCCACATAAAACAGTGTTTCTCTCTCCAAACAGCATTTGGCCACATAAAACAGTGATTCTGCCTCCAAACTGCTTTTAAACGCAAAAAACGCTGTTTCCAGCCAGAAACAGCATTTTGCCACATAAAACAGTCATTCCACCCCAAAACAGTATTTTGCCACATAAAACAGTGATTCCACCACAAAACAGCATTTTGCCACATAATACAGTGTGTCTCTCTCCAAACAGGATTTTGCCACATAAAACAGTGTTTCCACCACAAAACAGCATTTTGCCACATTAAACAGTGTTTCTCTCTCCAAACAGCATTTTGCCACATAAAACAATGTTTCTCTCTCCAAACAGCATTTTGCCACATAAAACAGTGATTCCACCTATAAACAGCATTTTGGCAGATAAAACACTGTTTCTCCATCCAAACAGCCTTTAACTGCAAAAAACGCTGTTTCCAGCGTAAAACAGTGTTTTGCCACATAAAACAGTGATTCTGACCTCTAAACAACCTTTAGAGGCAAAAAACGCTGTTTCCAGCCAGAAACAGCATTTTGCCACATAAAACAGTGAATCCACCTATAAACAGCATTTTGGCAGATAAAACACTGTTTCTCCATCCAAACAGCCTTTAACGGCAAAAAACGCTGTTTCCAGCCTAAAACAGTGTTTTGCCACATAAAACAGTGATTCTGACCTCTAAACAACCTTTAGAGGCAAAAAACGCTGTTTGCAGCCAGAAACAGCATTTTGCCACATAAAACAGTGAATCCACCTATAAACAGCATTTTGGCAGATAAAACACTGTTTCTCCATCCAAACAGCCTTTAACGGCAAAAAACGCTGTTTCTAGCCCAAAACAGCGTTTTGCCACATAAAACAGTGATTCCACCACAAAACAGCATTTTGCCACATAAAACAGTGATTCCACCTATAAACAGCATTTTGGCAGATAAAACACTGTTTCTCCATCCAAACAGCCTTTAACGGCAAAAAACGCTGTTTCTTGCCCAAAACAGCGTTTTGACACATAAAACAGTGATTCCACCACAAAACAGCATTTTGCCACATAAAATAGTGTTTCTCTCTCCAAACAGCATTTTGCCACATAAAACAGTGATTCCACCTATAAACAGCATTTTGGCAGATAAAACACTGTTTCTCCATCCAAACAGCCTTTAACGGCAAAAAATGCTGTTTCCAGCCTAAAACAGTGTTTTGCCACATAAAACAGTGATTCTGACCTCTAAACAACCTTTAGAGGCAAAAAACGCTGTTTGCAGCCAGAAACAGCATTTTGCCACATAAAACAGTGAATCCACCTATAAACAGCATTTTGGCAGATAAAACACTGTTTCTCCATCCAAACAGCCTTTAACGGCAAAAAACGCTGTTTCTAGCCCAAAACAGCGTTTTGCCACATAAAACAGTGATTCCACCACAAAACAGCATTTTGCCACATAAAACAATGTTTCTCTCTCCAAACAGCATTTTGCCACATAAAACAGTGATTCCACCTATTAACAGCATTTTGGCAGATAAAACACTGTTTCTCCATCCAAACAGCCTTTAACTGCAAAAAACGCTGTTTCCAGCGTAAAACAGCATTTTGCCACATAAAACAGTGATTCCACCACAAAACAGCATTTTGCCAAATAAAACAGTGTTCCTCTCTCCAAACAGCATTTTGCCACATAAAACAGTCATTCCACCCCAAAACAGCATTTTGCCACATAAAACAGTGATTCCACCACAAAACAGCATTTTGCCACATAAAACAGTGTTTCTCTCTCCAAACAGCATTTTGCCACATAAAACAGTCATTCCACCCCAAAACAGCACTTTGCGACATAAAATAGTGTTTCTCTCTCCAAACAGCATTTTGCCACATAAAACAGTGATTCTGCCTCCAAACTGCTTTTAAACGCAAAAAACGCTGTTTCCAGCCAGAAACAGCATTTTGCCACATAAAACAGTCATTCCACCCCAAAACAGTATTTTGCCACATAAAACAGTGATTCCACCACAAAACAGCATTTTGCCACATAATACAGTGTGTCTCTCTCCAAACAGGATTTTGCCACATAAAACAGTGATTCCACCACAAAACAGCATTTTGCCACATTAAACAGTGTTTCTCTCTCCAAACAGCATTTTGCCACATAAAACAGTCATTCCACCACAAAACAGTATTTTGCCACATAAAACAGTGTTTCTCTCTCCAAACAGCATTTTGCCACATAAAACAGTGATTCCACCTATAAACAGCATTTTGGCAGATGAAACACTGTTTCTCCATCAAAACAGCCTTTAAAGGCAAAAAATGCCGTTTCCAGCCAGAAACAGCATTTTGCCACATAAAACAGTCATTCCACCACAAAACAGCATTTTGCCACATAAAACAGTGTTTCTCTCTCCAAACAGCATTTTGCCACATAAAACAGTGTTTCTCTCTCCAAACAGCATTTTGCCACATAAAACAGTCATTCCACCCCAAAACAGCATTTTGCCACATAAAACAGTCATTCCACCAAAAAACAGCATTTTGCCACATAAAACAGTGTTTCTCTCTCCAAACAGCATTTTGCCACATAAAACAGTCATTCCACCCCAAAACAGCATTTTGCCACATAAAACAGTGTTTCTCTCTCCAAACAGCATTTGGCCACATAAAACAGTGATTCTGCCTCCAAACTGCTTTTAAACGCAAAAAACGCTGTTTCCAGCCAGAAACAGCATTTTGCCACATAAAACAGTCATTCCACCCCAAAACAGTATTTTGCCACATAAAACAGTGATTCCACCACAAAACAGCATTTTGCCACATAATACAGTGTGTCTCTCTCCAAACAGGATTTTGCCACATAAAACAGTGTTTCCACCACAAAACAGCATTTTGCCACATTAAACAGTGTTTCTCTCTCCAAACAGCATTTTGCCACATAAAACAGTCATTCCACCACAAAACAGCATTTTGCCACATAAAACAATGTTTCTCTCTCCAAACAGCATTTTGCCACATAAAACAGTGATTCCACCTATAAACAGCATTTTGGCAGATAAAACACTGTTTCTCCATCCAAACAGCCTTTAACTGCAAAAAACGCTGTTTCCAGCGTAAAACAGTGTTTTGCCACATAAAACAGTGATTCTGACCTCTAAACAACCTTTAGAGGCAAAAAACGCTGTTTCCAGCCAGAAACAGCATTTTGCCACATAAAACAGTGAATCCACCTATAAACAGCATTTTGGCAGATAAAACACTGTTTCTCCATCCAAACAGCCTTTAACGGCAAAAAACGCTGTTTCCAGCCTAAAACAGTGTTTTGCCACATAAAACAGTGATTCTGACCTCTAAACAACCTTTAGAGGCAAAAAACGCTGTTTGCAGCCAGAAACAGCATTTTGCCAATTAAAACAGTGAATCCACCTATAAACAGCATTTTGGCAGATAAAACACTGTTTCTCCATCCAAACAGCCTTTAACGGCAAAAAACGCTGTTTCTAGCCCAAAACAGCGTTTTGCCACATAAAACAGTGATTCCACCACAAAACAGCATTTTGCCACATAAAACAGTGATTCCACCTATAAACAGCATTTTGGCAGATAAAACACTGTTTCTCCATCCAAACAGCCTTTAACGGCAAAAAACGCTGTTTCTTGCCCAAAACAGCGTTTTGACACATAAAACAGTGATTCCACCACAAAACAGCATTTTGCCACATAAAATAGTGTTTCTCTCTCCAAACAGCATTTTGCCACATAAAACAGTGATTCCACCTATAAACAGCATTTTGGCAGATAAAACACTGTTTCTCCATCCAAACAGCCTTTAACGGCAAAAAATGCTGTTTCCAGCCTAAAACAGTGTTTTGCCACATAAAACAGTGATTCTGACCTCTAAACAACCTTTAGAGGCAAAAAACGCTGTTTGCAGCCAGAAACAGCATTTTGCCACATAAAACAGTGAATCCACCTATAAACAGCATTTTGGCAGATAAAACACTGTTTCTCCATCCAAACAGCCTTTAACGGCAAAAAACGCTGTTTCTAGCCCAAAACAGCGTTTTGCCACATAAAACAGTGATTCCACCACAAAACAGCATTTTGCCACATAAAACAATGTTTCTCTCTCCAAACAGCATTTTGCCACATAAAACAGTGATTCCACCTATTAACAGCATTTTGGCAGATAAAACACTGTTTCTCCATCCAAACAGCCTTTAACTGCAAAAAACGCTGTTTCCAGCGTAAAACAGTGTTTTGCCACATAAAACAGTGATTCTGACCTCTAAACAACCTTTAGAGGCAAAAAACGCTGTTTCCAGCCAGAAACAGCATTTTGCCACATAAAACAGTGAATCCACCTATAAACAGCATTTTGGCAGATAAAACACTGTTTCTCCATCCAAACAGCCTTTAACGGCAAAAAACGCTGTTTCCAGCCTAAAACAGTGTTTTGCCACATAAAACAGTGATTCTGACCTCTAAACAACCTTTAGAGGCAAAAAACGCTGTTTGCAGCCAGAAACAGCATTTTGCCACATAAAACAGTGAATCCACCTATAAACAGCATTTTGGCAGATAAAACACTGTTTCTCCATCCAAACAGCCTTTAACGGCAAAAAATGCTGTTTCCAGCCTAAAACAGTGTTTTGCCACATAAAACAGTGATTCTGACCTCTAAACAACCTTTAGAGGCAAAAAACGCTGTTTGCAGCCAGAAACAGCATTTTGCCACATAAAACAGTGAATCCACCTATAAACAGCATTTTGGCAGATAAAACACTGTTTCTCCATCCAAACAGCCTTTAACGGCAAAAAACGCTGTTTCTAGCCCAAAACAGCGTTTTGCCACATAAAACAGTGATTCCACCACAAAACAGCATTTTGCCACATAAAACAGTGATTCCACCTATAAACAGCATTTTGGCAGATAAAACACTGTTTCTCCATCCAAACAGCCTTTAACGGCAAAAAACGCTGTTTCTAGCCCAAAACAGCGTTTTGCCACATAAAACAGTGATTCCACCACAAAACAGCATTTTGCCACATAAAACAGTGATTCCACCTATAAACAGCATTTTGGCAGATAAAACACTGTTTCTTCATCCAAACAGCCTTTAACGGCAAAAAACGCTGTTTCCAGCGTAAAACAGTGTTTTGCCACATAAAAAAGTGATTCTGACCTCTAAACAACCTTTAGAGGCAAAAAACGCTGTTTCCAGCCAGAAACAGCATTTTGCCACATAAAACAGTGAATCCACCTATAAACAGCATTTTGGCAGATAAAACACTTTTTCTCCATCCAAACAGCCTTTAACGGCAAAAAACGCTGTTTCCAGCCTAAAACAGTGTTTTGCCACATAAAACAGTGATTCTGACCTCTAAACAACCTTTAGAGGCAAAAAACGCTGTTTGCAGCCAGAAACAGCATTTTGCCACATAAAACAGTGAATCCACCTATAAACAGCATTTTGGCAGATAAAACACTGTTTCTCCATCCAAACAGCCTTTAAAGGCAAAAAACACTGTTTCCAGCCAGAAACAGCATTTTGCCACATAAAACAGTGATTCCACCTATAAAAAGCATTTTGGCAGATAAAACACTGTTTCTCCATCCAAACTGCAATTAAAGTGGGACATTGCATGGCTGAAAAGGCCTCAGTAAAGTTGATGAGAAGGCCGTCATTGACTTAACATTGGTGACCTTTTGAACTTTTGGGTCACTTTTGGGGCACTTCCTGTGGTCCTAGGATGACAACTTTGAACTCACATGTTCGGTGGTACGCCAGCTTTCAGGCAAAAGTGGTTGCAAGTCAATCGGGACTTGCATGGCTGAAAAGGCCTCAGTAAAGTTGATGAGAAGGCCGTCATTGACTTAACATTGGTGACCTTTTGAACTTTGGGGTCACTTTTGGGGAACTTCCTGTGGTCCGAGAAGGACAAAATTGAACTCACACGTTCGGTGGGACGCCAGCTATCAGGCAAAAGTGGTTGCAAGTCAATCGGGACTTGCCTGTCTGAAAAGGCCTCAGTAAATTTGTTCCTCATACATTGGCCACCTTTTGAACTTTGGGGTCACTTTTGGGGCACTTCCTGTGGTCCTAGAATGACAAAATTGAACTCACATGGTCGGTGGGATGCCAGCTTTCAGGCAAAAGTGGTTGCAAGTCAATCGGGACTTGCATGGCTGAAAAGGCCTCAGTAAAGTTGATGAGAAGGCCGTCATTGACTTAACATTGGTGACCTTTTGAAGTTTGAGGTCACTTTTGGGGCACTTCCTGTGGTCTTAGAATGACAACATTGAACTCACATGTTCGGTGGGACGCCAGCTTTCAGGCAAAAGTGGTTGCAAGTCAATCGGGACTTGCATGGCTGAAAAGGCCTCAGTAAAGTTCATGAGAAGGCCGTCATTGACTTAACATTGGTGACCTTTTGAACTTTGGGGTCACTTTTGGGGCACTTCCTGTGGTCCTAGAAGGACAAAATTGGACTCACTCGTTCGGTGGGTGGCCAGCTTTCAGGCAAAAGTGGTTGCAAGTCAATCGGGACTTGCATGGCTGAAAAGGCCTCAGTAAAGTTGATGAGAAGGCCGTCATTGACTTAACATTGGTGACCTTTTGAACTTTGGGGTCACTTTTGGGGCACTTCCTGTGGTCCTAGAAGGACAAAATTGGAATCACTCGTTCGGTGGGTGGCCAGCTTTCAGGCAAGAGTGGTTGCAAGTCAATCGGGACTTGCATGGCTGAAAAGGCCTCAGTAAAGTGTATGAAAAGGCCGTCATTGACTTAACATTGGTGACCTTTTGAACTTTGGGGTCACTTTTGGGGAACTTCCTGTGGTCCTAGAAGGACAAAATTGAACTCACACGTTCGGTGGGACGCCAGCTATCAGGCAAAAGTGGTTGCAAGTCAATCGGGAGTTGCATGGCTGAAAAGGCCTCAGTAAATTTGTTCCTCATACATTGGCCAACTTTTGAACTTTGGGGTCACTTTTGGGGCACTTCCTGTGGTCCTAGGATGACAACTTTGAACTCACATGTTCGGTGGGACGCCAGCTTTCAGGCAAAAGTGGTTGCAAGTCAATCGGGACTTGCATGGCTGAAAAGGCCTCAGTAAAGTTGATGAGAAGGCCGTCATTGACTTAACATTGGTGACCTTTTGAACTTTGGGGTCACTTTTGGGGCACTTCCTGTGGTCCTAGAAGGACAAAATTGGACTCACTCGTTCGGTGGGTGGCCAGCTTTCAGGCAAGAGTGGTTGCAAGTCAATCGGGACTTGCATGGCTGAAAAGGCCTCAGTAAAGTTGATGAGAAGGCCGTCATTGACTTAACATTGGTGACCTTTTGAAATTTGGGGTCACTTTTGGGGCACTTCCTGTGGTCCTAGAAGGACAAAATTGGACTCACTCGTTCGGTGGGTGGCCAGCTTTCAGGCAAGAGTGGTTGCAAGTCAATCGGGACTTGCATGGCTGAAAAGGCCTCAGTAAAGTGTATGAAAAGGCCGTCATTGACTTAACATTGGTGACCTTTTGAACTTTGGGGTCACTTTTGGGGCACTTCCTGTGGTCCGAGAAGGACAAAATTGAACTCACACGTTCGGTGGGACGCCAGCTATCAGGCAAAAGTGGTTGCAAGTCAATCGGGACTTGCATGGCTGAAAAGGCCTCAGTAAATTTGTTCCTCATACATTGGCCAACTTTTGAACTTTGGGGTCACTTTTGGGGCACTTCCTGTGGTCCTAGGATGACAACTTTGAACTCACATGTTCGGTGGGACGCCAGCTTTCAGGCAAAAGTGGTTGCAAGTCAATCGGGACTTACATGGCTGAAAAGGCCTCAGTAAAGTTGATGAGAAGGCCGTCATTGACTTAACATTGGTGACCTTTTGAACTTTGGGGTCACTTTTGGGGCACTTCCTGTGGTCCTAGAAGGACAAAATTGGACTCACTCGTTCGGTGGGACGTCAGCTTTCAGGCAAAAGTGGTTTCAAGTAAATCGGGACTTGCATGGCTGAAAAGGCCTCAGTAAAGTTGATGAGAAGGCCGTCATTGACTTAACATTGGTGACCTTTTGAACTTTGGGGTCACTTTTGGGGCACTTCCTGTGGTCCTAGAAGGACAAAATTGGACTCACTCGTTCGGTGGGTGGTCAGCTTTCAGGCAAGAGTGGTTGCAAGTCAATCGGGACTTACATGGCTGAAAAGGCCTCAGTAAAGTTTATGAGAAGGCCGTCATTGACTTAACATTGGTGACCTTTTGAACTTTGGGGTCACTTTTGGGGCACTTCCTGTGGTCCGAGAAGGACAAAATTGAACTCACACGTTCGGTGGGACGCCAGCTATCAGGCAAAAGTGGTTGCAAGTCAATCGGGACTTGCATGGCTGAAAAGGCCTCAGTAAATTTGTTCCACATACATTGGCCAACTTTTGAACTTTGGGGTCACTTTTGGGGCACTTCCTGTGGTCCTAGGATGACAACTTTGAACTCACATGTTCGGTGGGACGCCAGCTTTCAGGCAAAAGTGGTTGCAAGTCAATCGGGACTTGCATGGCTGAAAAGGCCTCAGTAAAGTTCATGAGAAGGCCGTCATTGACTTAACATTGGTGACCTTTTGAACTTTGGGGTCACTTTTGGGGCACTTCCTGTGGTCCTAGAAGGACAAAATTGGACTCACTCGTTCGGTGGGTGGCCAGCTTTCAGGCAAAAGTGGTTGCAAGTCAATTGGGACTTGCATGGCTGAAAAGGCCTCAGTAAAGTTGATGAGAAGGCCGTCATTGACTTAACATTGGTGACCTTTTGAACTTTGGGGTCACTTTTGGGACACTTCCTGTGGTCCGAGAAGGACAAAATTGAACTCACACGTTCGGTGGGACGCCAGCTATCAGGCAAAAGTGGTTGCAAGTCAATCGGGACTTGCATGGCTGAAAAGGCCTCAGTAAATTTGTTCCACATACATTGGCCAACTTTTGAACTTTGGGGTCACTTTTGGGGCACTTCCTGTGGTCCTAGGATGACAACTTTGAACTCACATGTTCGGTGGGACGCCAGCTTTCAGGCAAAAGTGGTTGCAAGTCAATCGGGACTTGCATGGCTGAAAAGGCCTCAGTAAAGTTCATGAGAAGGCCGTCATTGACTTAACATTGGTGACCTTTTGAACTTTGGGGTTACTTTTGGGGCACTTCCTGTGGTCCTAGAAGGACAAAATTGGACTCACTCGTTCGGTGGGTGGCCAGCTTTCAGGCAAAAGTGGTTGCAAGTCAATTGGGACTTGCATGGCTGAAAAGGCCTCAGTAAAGTTGATGAGAAGGCCGTCATTGACTTAACATTGGTGACCTTTTGAACTTTGGGGTCACTTTTGGGGCACTTCCTGTGGTCCGAGAAGGACAAAATTGAACTCACACGTTCGGTGGGACGCCAGCTATCAGGCAAAAGTGGTTGCAAGTCAATCGGGACTTGCATGGCTGAAAAGGCCTCAGTAAAGTTGATGAGAAGGCCGTCATTGACTTAACATTGGTGACCTTTTGAACTTTGGGGTCACTTTTGGGGCACACAGCGTTTTGCCACATAAAACAGTGATTCCACCACAAAACAGCATTTTACCACATAAAATAGTGTTTCTCTTTCCAAACAGCGTTTTGCCACATAAAACAGTGATTCTGCCTCCAAACAACCTTTAGAGGCAAAAAACGCTGTTTCCAGCCAGAAACAGCATTTTGCCACATAAAACAGTGATTCCACCACAAAACAGCATTTTGGCACATAAAATAGTGTTTCTCTCTCCAAACAGCATTTTGCCACATAAAACAGTGTTTCTCTCTCCAAACAGCATTTTGCCACGTAAAACAGTGATTCCACCTATAAACAGCATTTTGGCAGATAAAACACTGTTTCTCCATCCAAACAGCCTTTAACGGCAAAAAACGCTGTTTCCAGCCTAAAACAGCGTTTTGCCACATAAAACAGTGATTCTGACCTCCAAACAACTTTTAGAGGCAAAAAACGCTGTTTCCAGCCAGAAACAGCATTTTGCCACATAAAACAGTGAATCCACCTATAAACAGCATTTTGGCAGATAAAATACTGTTTCTCCATCCAAACAGCCTTTAACGGCAAAAAACGCTGTTTCCAGCCCAAAACAGCGTTTTGCCACATAAAACAGTGATTCCACCACAAAACAGCATTTTGCCACATAAAATAGTGTTTCTCTCTCCAAACAGCATTTTGCCACATAAAACAGTCATTCCACCCCAAAACAGTATTTTGCCACATAAAACAGTGATTCCACCACAAAACAGCATTTTGCCACATAATACAGTGTGTCTCTCTCCAAACAGGATTTTGCCACATAAAACAGTGATTCCACCACAAAACAGCATTTTGCCACATTAAACAGTGTTTCTCTCTCCAAACAGCATTTTGCCACATAAAACAGTCATTCCACCACAAAACAGTATTTTGCCACATAAAACAGTGTTTCTCTCTCCAAACAGCATTTTGCCACATAAAACAGTGATTCCACCTATAAACAGCATTTTGGCAGATGAAACACTGTTTCTCCATCAAAACAGCCTTTAAAGGCAAAAAATGCCGTTTCCAGCCAGAAACAGCATTTTGCCACATAAAATAGTGTTTCTCTCTCCAAACAGCATTTTGCCACATAAAACACTGTTTCTCTCTCCAAACAGCATTTTGCCACATAAAACAGTCATTCCATCCCAAAACAGCATTTTGCCACATAAAACAGTCATTCCACCACAAAACAGCATTTTGCCACATAAAACAGTGTTTCTCTCTCCAAACAGCATTTTGCCACATAAAACAGTGTTTCTCTCTCCAAACAGCATTTGGCCACATAAAACAGTGATTCTGCCTCCAAACTGCTTTTAAACGCAAAAAACGCTGTTTCCAGCCAGAAACAGCATTTTGCCACATAAAACAGTCATTCCACCCCAAAACAGTATTTTGCCACATAAAACAGTGATTCCACCACAAAACAGCATTTTGCCACATAATACAGTGTGTCTCTCTCCAAACAGGATTTTGCCACATAAAACAGTGATTCCACCACAAAACAGCATTTTGCCACATTAAACAGTGTTTCTCTCTCCAAACAGCATTTTGCCACATAAAACAGTCATTCCACCACAAAACAGTATTTTGCCACATAAAACAGTGTTTCTCTCTCCAAACAGAATTTTGCCACATAAAACAGTGATTCCACCTATAAACAGCATTTTGGCAGATGAAACACTGTTTCTCCATCAAAACAGCCTTTAAAGGCAAAAAATGCCGTTTCCAGCCAGAAACGGCATTTTGCCACATAAAACAGTCATTCCACCCCAAAACAGCATTTCGACACATAAAACAGTGATTCCACCACAAAACAGCATTTTGCCACATAAAACAGTGTTTCTCTCTCCAAACAGCATTTTGCCACATAAAACAGTGTTTCTCTCTCCAAACAGCATTTTGCCACATAAAACAGTCATTCCACCCCAAACAGCATTTTGCCACATAAAACAGTGATTCCACCAAAAAACAGCATTTTGCCACATAAAACAGTGTTTCTCTCTCAAACAGCATTTTGCACATAAAACAGTCATTCACCCAAAACAGTATTTTGCCACATAAAACAGTGATTCTGCCTCCAATCTGCTTTTAAACGCAAAAACGCTGTTTCCAGCCCGAAACAGCATTTTGCCACATAAAACAGTGTTTCTCTCTCCAAACAGCATTTTGCCACATAAAACAGTGTTTCTCTCTCCAAACAGCATTTTGCCACATAAAACAGTCATTCCACCCCAAAACAGCATTTGCCACATAAAACAGTCATTCCACCACAAAACAGCATTTTGCCACATAAAACAGTGTTTCTCTCTCCAAACAGCATTTTGCCACATAAAACAGTGTTTCTCTCTCCAAACAGCATTTGGCCACATAAAACAGTGATTCTGCCTCCAAACTGCTTTTAAACGCAAAAAACGCTGTTTCCAGCCAGAAACAGCATTTTGCCACATAAAACAGTCATTCCACCCCAAAACAGTATTTTGCCACATAAAACAGTGATTCCAGCACAAAACAGCATTTTGCACATAATACAGTGTGTCTCTCTCCAAACAGGATTTTGCCACATAAAACAGTGATTCTGACCTCTAAACAACCTTTAGAGGCAAAAAACGCTGTTTCCAGCCAGAAACAGCATTTTGCCATATAAAACAGTGAATCCACCTATAAACAGCATTTTGGCAGATAAAACACTGTTTCTCCATCCAAACAGCCTTTAACGGCAAAAAACGCTGTTTCTAGCCCAAAACAGCGTTTTGCCACATAAAACAGTGATTCCACCACAAAACAGCATTTTGCCACATAAAACAGTGATTCCACCTATAAACAGCATTTTCCAGATAAACACTGTTTCTCCATCCAAACAGCCTTTAACGGCAAAAAATGCTGTTTCCAGCCTAAAACAGTGTTTTGCCACATAAAACAGTGATTCTGACCTCTAAACAACCTTTAGAGGCAAAAAACGCTGTTTCCAGCCAGAAACAGCATTTTGCCACATAAAACAGTGAATCAACCTATAAACAGCATTTTGGCAGATAAAACACTGTTTCTCCATCCAAACAGCCTTTAACGGCAAAAAACGCTGTTTCTAGCCCAAAACATCGTTTTGCCACATAAAACAGTGATTCCACCACAAAACAGCATTTTGCCACATAAAACAGTGTTTCTCTCTCCAAACAGCATTTTGCCACATAAAACAGTGATTCCACCTATAAACAGCATTTTGGCAGATAAAACACTGTTTCTCCATCCAAACAGCCTTTAAACGGCAAAAAACGCTGTTTCCAGCGTAAAACAGTGTTTTGCCACATAAAACAGTGATTCTGACCTCTAAACAACCTTTAGAGGCAAAAAACGCTGTTTGCAGCCAGAAACAGCATTTTGCCACATAAAACAGTGATTCCACCTATAAACAGCATTTTGGCAGATAAAACACTGTTTCTCCATCCAAACAGCCTTTAACGGCAAAAAACGCTGTTTCTAGCCCAAAACAGCGTTTTGACACATAAAACAGTGATTCCACCACAAAACAGCATTTTGCCACATAAAATAGTGTTTCTCTCTCCAAACAGCATTTTGCCACATAAAACAGTGATTCCACCTATAAACAGCATTTTGGCAGATGAAACACTGTTTCTCCATCAAAACAGCCTTAAAGGCAAAAAATGCCGTTTCCAGCCAGAAACAGCATTTTGCCACATAAAATAGTGTTTCTCTCTCCAAACAGCATTTTGCCACATAAAACACTGTTTCTCTCTCCAAACAGCATTTTGCCACATAAAACAGTCATTCCATCCAAAACAGCATTTTGCCACATAAAACAGTCATTCCACCACAAAACAGCATTTTGCCACATAAAACAGTGTTTCTCTCTCCAAACAGCATTTTGCCACATAAAACAGTGTTTCTCTCTCCAAACAGCAT
Organism: Centroberyx gerrardi; assembly: GCF_048128805.1. Classification (NCBI taxonomy): domain Eukaryota; kingdom Metazoa; phylum Chordata; class Actinopteri; order Beryciformes; family Berycidae; genus Centroberyx; species Centroberyx gerrardi. Next base: position 195,046 of record NW_027605198.1, read on the forward strand.
TTGGCCACATAAAACAGTGATTCTGCCTCCAAACTGCTTTTAAACGCAAAAAACGCTGTTTCCAGCCAGAAACAGCATTTTGCCACATAAAACAGTCATTCCACCCCAAAACAGTATTTTGCCACATAAAACAGTGATTCCAGCACAAAACAGCATTTTGCCACATAATACAGTGTGTCTCTCTCCAAACAGGATTTTGCCACATAAAACAGTGATTCCACCACAAAACAGCATTTTGCCACATTAAACAGTGTTTCTCTCTCCAAACAGCATTTTGCCACATAAAACAGTCATTCCACCACAAAACAGTATTTTGCCACATAAAACAGTGTTTCTCTCTCCAAACAGAATTTTGCCACATAAAACAGTGATTCCACCTATAAACAGCATTTTGGCAGATGAAACACTGTTTCTCCATCAAAACAGCCTTTAAAGGCAAAAAATGCCGTTTCCAGCCAGAAACGGCATTTTGCCACATAAAACAGTCATTCCACCCCAAAACAGCATTTCGACACATAAAACAGTGATTCCACCACAAAACAGCATTTTGCCACATAAAACAGTGTTTCTCTCTCCAAACAGCATTTTGCCACATAAAACAGTGTTTCTCTCTCCAAACAGCATTTTGCCACATAAAACAGTCATTCCACCCCAAAACAGCATTTTGCCACATAAAACAGTGATTCCACCAAAAAACAGCATTTTGCCACATAAAACAGTGTTTCTCTCTCCAAACAGCATTTTGCCACATAAAACAGTCATTCCACCCCAAAACAGTATTTTGCCACATAAAACAGTGATTCTGCCTCCAATCTGCTTTTAAACGCAAAAAACGCTGTTTCCAGCCCGAAACAGCATTTTGCCACATAAAACAGTGTTTCTCTCTCCAAACAGCATTTTGCCACATAAAACAGTGTTTCTCTCTCCAAACAGCATTTTGCCACATAAAACAGTCATTCCACCCCAAAACAGCATTTTGCCACATAAAACAGTCATTCCACCACAAAACAGCATTTTGCCACATAAAACAGTGTTTCTCTCTCCAAACAGCATTTTGCCACATAAAACAGTGTTTCTCTCTCCAAACAGCATTTGGCCACATAAAACAGTGATTCTGCCTCCAAACTGCTTTTAAACGCAAAAAACGCTGTTTCCAGCCAGAAACAGCATTTTGCCACATAAAACAGTCATTCCACCCCAAAACAGTATTTTGCCACATAAAACAGTGATTCCAGCACAAAACAGCATTTTGCCACATAATACAGTGTGTCTCTCTCCAAACAGGATTTTGCCACATAAAACAGTGATTCTGACCTCTAAACAACCTTTAGAGGCAAAAAACGCTGTTTCCAGCCAGAAACAGCATTTTGCCATATAAAACAGTGAATCCACCTATAAACAGCATTTTGGCAGATAAAACACTGTTTCTCCATCCAAACAGCCTTTAACGGCAAAAAACGCTGTTTCTAGCCCAAAACAGCGTTTTGCCACATAAAACAGTGATTCCACCACAAAACAGCATTTTGCCACATAAAACAGTGATTCCACCTATAAACAGCATTTTCCAGATAAAACACTGTTTCTCCATCCAAACAGCCTTTAACGGCAAAAAATGCTGTTTCCAGCCTAAAACAGTGTTTTGCCACATAAAACAGTGATTCTGACCTCTAAACAACCTTTAGAGGCAAAAAAACGCTGTTTCCAGCCAGAAACAGCATTTTGCCACATAAAACAGTGAATCAACCTATAAACAGCATTTTGGCAGATAAAACACTGTTTCTCCATCCAAACAGCCTTTAACGGCAAAAAACGCTGTTTCTAGCCCAAAACATCGTTTTGCCACATAAAACAGTGATTCCACCACAAAACAGCATTTTGCCACATAAAACAGTGTTTCTCTCTCCAAACAGCATTTTGCCACATAAAACAGTGATTCCACCTATAAACAGCATTTTGGCAGATAAAACACTGTTTCTCCATCCAAACAGCCTTTAACGGCAAAAAAACGCTGTTTCCAGCGTAAAACAGTGTTTTGCCACATAAAACAGTGATTCTGACCTCTAAAAAACCTTTAGAGGCAAAAAACGCTGTTTCCAGCCAGAAACAGCATTTTGCCACATAAAACAGTGAATCCACCTATAAACAGCATTTTGGCAGATAAAACACTGTTTCTCCATCCAAACAGCCTTTAACGGCAAAAAAACGCTGTTTCCAGCCAGAAACAGCATTTTGCCATATAAAACAGTGAATCCACCTATAAACAGCATTTTGGCAGATAAAACACTGTTTCTCCATCCAAACAGCCTTTAACGGCAAAAAACGCTGTTTCTAGCCCAAAACAGCGTTTTGCCACATAAAACAGTGATTCCACCACAAAACAGCATTTTGCCACATAAAACAGTGATTCCACCTATAAACAGCATTTTCCAGATAAAACACTGTTTCTCCATCCAAACAGCCTTTAACGGCAAAAAATGCTGTTTCCAGCCTAAAACAGTGTTTTGCCACATAAAACAGTGATTCTGACCTCTAAACAACCTTTAGATGCAAAAAACGCTGTTTCCAGCCAGAAACAGCATTTTGCCACATAAAACAGTCATTCCACCCCAAAACAGTATTTTGCCACATAAAACAGTGATTCCAGCACAAAACAGCATTTTGCCACATAATACAGTGTGTCTCTCTCCAAACAGGATTTTGCCACATAAAACAGTGATTCCACCACAAAACAGCATTTTGCCACATTAAACAGTGTTTCTCTCTCCAAACAGCATTTTGCCACATAAAACAGTCATTCCACCACAAAACAGTATTTTGCCACATAAAACAGTGTTTCTCTCTCCAAACAGAATTTTGCCACATAAAACAGTGATTCCACCTATAAACAGCATTTTGGCAGATGAAACACTGTTTCTCCATCAAAACAGCCTTTAAAGGCAAAAAATGCCGTTTCCAGCCAGAAACGGCATTTTGCCACATAAAACAGTCATTCCACCCCAAAACAGCATTTCGACACATAAAACAGTGATTCCACCACAAAACAGCATTTTGCCACATAAAACAGTGTTTCTCTCTCCAAACAGCATTTTGCCACATAAAACAGTGTTTCTCTCTCCAAACAGCATTTTGCCACATAAAACAGTCATTCCACCCCAAAACAGCATTTTGCCACATAAAACAGTGATTCCACCAAAAAACAGCATTTTGCCACATAAAACAGTGTTTCTCTCTCCAAACAGCATTTTGCCACATAAAACAGTCATTCCACCCCAAAACAGTATTTTGCCACTTAAACAGTGATTCTGCCTCCAATCTGCTTTTAAACGCAAAAAACGCTGTTTCCAGCCCGAAACAGCATTTTGCCACATAAAACAGTGTTTCTCTCTCCAAACAGCATTTTGCCACATAAAACAGTGTTTCTCTCTCCAAACAGCATTTTGCCACATAAAACAGTCATTCCACCCCAAAACAGCATTTTGCCACATAAAACAGTCATTCCACCACAAAACAGCATTTTGCCACATAAAACAGTGTTTCTCTCTCCAAACAGCATTTTGCCACATAAAACAGTGTTTCTCTCTCCAAACAGCATTTGGCCACATAAAACAGTGATTCTGCCTCCAAACTGCTTTTAAACGCAAAAAACGCTGTTTCCAGCCAGAAACAGCATTTTGCCACATAAAACAGTCATTCCACCCCAAAACAGTATTTTGCCACATAAAACAGTGATTCCAGCACAAAACAGCATTTTGCCACATAATACAGTGTGTCTCTCTCCAAACAGGATTTTGCCACATAAAACAGTGATTCTGACCTCTAAACAACCTTTAGAGGCAAAAAACGCTGTTTCCAGCCAGAAACAGCATTTTGCCATATAAAACAGTGAATCCACCTATAAACAGCATTTTGGCAGATAAAACACTGTTTCTCCATCCAAACAGCCTTTAACGGCAAAAAACGCTGTTTCTAGCCCAAAACAGCGTTTTGCCACATAAAACAGTGATTCCACCACAAAACAGCATTTTGCCACATAAAACAGTGATTCCACCTATAAACAGCATTTTCCAGATAAAACACTGTTTCTCCATCCAAACAGCCTTTAACGGCAAAAAATGCTGTTTCCAGCCTAAAACAGTGTTTTGCCACATAAAACAGTGATTCTGACCTCTAAACAACCTTTAGAGGCAAAAAACGCTGTTTCCAGCCAGAAACAGCATTTTGCCACATAAAACAGTGAATCAACCTATAAACAGCATTTTGGCAGATAAAACACTGTTTCTCCATCCAAACAGCCTTTAACGGCAAAAAACGCTGTTTCTAGCCCAAAACATCGTTTTGCCACATAAAACAGTGATTCCACCACAAAACAGCATTTTGCCACATAAAACAGTGTTTCTCTCTCCAAACAGCATTTTGCCACATAAAACAGTGATTCCACCTATAAACAGCATTTTGGCAGATAAAACACTGTTTCTCCATCCAAACAGCCTTTAACGGCAAAAAACGCTGTTTCCAGCGTAAAACAGTGTTTTGCCACATAAAACAGTGATTCTGACCTCTAAAAAACCTTTAGAGGCAAAAAACGCTGTTTCCAGCCAGAAACAGCATTTTGCCACATAAAACAGTGAATCCACCTATAAACAGCATTTTGGCAGATAAAACACTGTTTCTCCATCCAAACAGCCTTTAACGGCAAAAAACGCTGTTTCCAGCCAGAAACAGCATTTTGCCATATAAAACAGTGAATCCACCTATAAACAGCATTTTGGCAGATAAAACACTGTTTCTCCATCCAAACAGCCTTTAACGGCAAAAAACGCTGTTTCTAGCCCAAAACAGCGTTTTGCCACATAAAACAGTGATTCCACCACAAAACAGCATTTTGCCACATAAAACAGTGATTCCACCTATAAACAGCATTTTCCAGATAAAACACTGTTTCTCCATCCAAACAGCCTTTAACGGCAAAAAATGCTGTTTCCAGCCTAAAACAGTGTTTTGCCACATAAAACAGTGATTCTGACCTCTAAACAACCTTTAGATGCAAAAAACGCTGTTTCCAGCCAGAAACAGCATTTTGCCACATAAAACAGTCATTCCACCCCAAAACAGTATTTTGCCACATAAAACAGTGATTCCACCACAAAACAGCATTTTGCCACATAATACAGTGTGTCTCTCTCCAAACAGGATTTTGCCACATAAAACAGTGATTCCACCACAAAACAGCATTTTGCCACATTAAACAGTGTTTCTCTCTCCAAACAGCATTTTGCCACATAAAACAGTCATTCCACCACAAAACAGTATTTTGCCACATAAAACAGTGTTTCTCTCTCCAAACAGAATTTTGCCACATAAAACAGTGATTCCACCTATAAACAGCATTTTGGCAGATGAAACACTGTTTCTCCATCAAAACAGCCTTTAAAGGCAAAAAATGCCGTTTCCAGCCAGAAACGGCATTTTGCCACATAAAACAGTCATTCCACCCCAAAACAGCATTTCGACACATAAAACAGTGATTCCACCACAAAACAGCATTTTGCCACATAAAACAGTGTTTCTCTCTCCAAACAGCATTTTGCCACATAAAACAGTGTTTCTCTCTCCAAACAGCATTTTGCCACATAAAACAGTCATTCCACCCCAAAACAGCATTTTGCCACATAAAACAGTGATTCCACCAAAAAACAGCATTTTGCCACATAAAACAGTGTTTCTCTCTCCAAACAGCATTTTGCCACATAAAACAGTCATTCCACCCCAAAACAGTATTTTGCCACTTAAACAGTGATTCTGCCTCCAATCTGCTTTTAAACGCAAAAAACGCTGTTTCCAGCCCGAAACAGCATTTTGCCACATAAAACAGTGTTTCTCTCTCCAAACAGCATTTTGCCACATAAAACAGTGTTTCTCTCTCCAAACAGCATTTTGCCACATAAAACAGTCATTCCACCCCAAAACAGCATTTTGCCACATAAAACAGTCATTCCACCACAAAACAGCATTTTGCCACATAAAACAGTGTTTCTCTCTCCAAACAGCATTTTGCCACATAAAACAGTGTTTCTCTCTCCAAACAGCATTTGGCCACATAAAACAGTGATTCTGCCTCCAAACTGCTTTTAAACGCAAAAAACGCTGTTTCCAGCCAGAAACAGCATTTTGCCACATAAAACAGTCATTCCACCCCAAAACAGTATTTTGCCACATAAAACAGTGATTCCAGCACAAAACAGCATTTTGCCACATAATACAGTGTGTCTCTCTCCAAACAGGATTTTGCCACATAAAACAGTGATTCTGACCTCTAAACAACCTTTAGAGGCAAAAAACGCTGTTTCCAGCCAGAAACAGCATTTTGCCATATAAAACAGTGAATCCACCTATAAACAGCATTTTGGCAGATAAAACACTGTTTCTCCATCCAAACAGCCTTTAACGGCAAAAAACGCTGTTTCTAGCCCAAAACAGCGTTTTGCCACATAAAACAGTGATTCCACCACAAAACAGCATTTTGCCACATAAAACAGTGATTCCACCTATAAACAGCATTTTCCAGATAAAACACTGTTTCTCCATCCAAACAGCCTTTAACGGCAAAAAATGCTGTTTCCAGCCTAAAACAGTGTTTTGCCATATAAAACAGTGATTCTGACCTCTAAACAACCTTTAGAGGCAAAAAACGCTGTTTCCAGCCAGAAACAGCATTTTGCCACATAAAACAGTGAATCAACCTATAAACAGCATTTTGGCAGATAAAACACTGTTTCTCCATCCAAACAGCCTTTAACGGCAAAAAACGCTGTTTCTAGCCCAAAACATCGTTTTGCCACATAAAACAGTGATTCCACCACAAAACAGCATTTTGCCACATAAAACAGTGTTTCTCTCTCCAAACAGCATTTTGCCACATAAAACAGTGATTCCACCTATAAACAGCATTTTGGCAGATAAAACACTGTTTCTCCATCCAAACAGCCTTTAACGGCAAAAAACGCTGTTTCTAGCCCAAAACAGCGTTTTGCCACATAAAACAGTGATTCCACCACAAAACAGCATTTTGCCACATAAAACAGTGATTCCACCTATAAACAGCATTTTCCAGATAAAACACTGTTTCTCCATCCAAACAGCCTTTAACGGCAAAAAATGCTGTTTCCAGCCTAAAACAGTGTTTTGCCACATAAAACAGTGATTCTGACCTCTAAACAACCTTTAGATGCAAAAAACGCTGTTTCCAGCCAGAAACAGCATTTTGCCACATAAAACAGTGAATCCACCTATAAACAGCATTTTGGCAGATAAAACACTGTTTCTCCATCCAAACAGCCTTTAACGGCAAAAAACGCTGTTTCCAGCCCAAAACAGCGTTTTGCCACATAAAACAGTGATTCTGACCTCTAAACAACCTTTAGAGGCAAAAAACGCTGTTTCCAGCCAGAAACAGCATTTTGCCACATAAAACAGTGAATCCACCTATAAACGGCATTTTGGCAGATAAAACACTGTTTCTCCATCCAAACAGCCTTTAACGGCAAAAAACGCTGTTTCCAGCCTAAAACAGTGTTTTGCCACATAAAACAGTGATTCTGACCTCTAAACAACCTTTAGAGGCAAAAAACGCTGTTTGCAGCCAGAAACAGCATTTTGCCACATAAAACAGTGAATCCACCTATAAACAGCATTTTGGCAGATAAAACACTGTTTCTCCATCCAAACAGCCTTTAACGGCAAAAAACGCTGTTTCTAGCCCAAAACAGCGTTTTGACACATAAAACAGTGATTCCACCACAAAACAGCATTTTGCCACATAAAATAGTGTTTCTCTCTCCAAACAGCATTTTGCCACATAAAACAGTGATTCCACCTATAAACAGCATTTTGGCAGATAAAACACTGTTTCTCCATCCAAACAGCCTTTAACGGCAAAAAATGCTGTTTCCAGCCTAAAACAGTGTTTTGCCACATAAAACAGTGATTCTGACCTCTAAACAACCTTTAGAGGCAAAAAACGCTGTTTCCAGCCAGAAACAGCATTTTGCCACATAAAACAGTGAATCCACCTATAAACAGCATTTTGGCAGATAAAACACTGTTTCTCCATCCAAACAGCCTTTAACGGCAAAAAACGCTGTTTCCAGCCTAAAACAGTGTTTTGCCACATAAAACAGTGATTCTGACCTCTAAACAACCTTTAGAGGCAAAAAACGCTGTTTGCAGCCAGAAACAGCATTTTGCCACATAAAACAGTGAATCCACCTATAAACAGCATTTTGGCAGATAAAACACTGTTTCTCCATCCAAACAGCCTTTAAAGGCAAAAAACACTGTTTCCAGCCAGAAACAGCATTTTGCCACATAAAACAGTGATTCCACCTATAAAAAGCATTTTGGCAGATAAAACACTGTTTCTCCATCCAAACTGCAATTAAAGTGGGACATTGCATGGCTGAAAAGGCCTCAGTAAAGTTGATGAGAAGGCCGTCATTGACTTAACATTGGTGACCTTTTGAACTTTTGGGTCACTTTTGGGGCACTTCCTGTGGTCCTAGGATGACAACTTTGAACTCACATGTTCGGTGGTACGCCAGCTTTCAGGCAAAAGTGGTTGCAAGTCAATCGGGACTTGCATGGCTGAAAAGGCCTCAGTAAAGTTCATGAGAAGGCCGTCATTGACTTAACATTGGTGACCTTTTGAACTTTGGGGTCACTTTTGGGGAACTTCCTGTGGTCTGAGAAAGACAAAATTGAACTCACACGTTCGGTGGGACGCCAGCTATCAGGCAAAAGTGGTTGCAAGTCAATCGGGACTTGCATGTCTGAAAAGGCCTCAGTAAATTTGTTCCTCATACATTGGCCACCTTTTGAACTTTGGGGTCACTTTTGGGGCACTTCCTGTGGTCTTAGAATGACAAAATTGAACTCACATGGTCGGTGGGATGCCAGCTTTCAGGCAAAAGTGGTTGCAATTCAATCGGGACTTGCATGGCTGAAAAGGCCTCAGTAAAGTTGATGAGAAGGCCGTCATTGACTTAACATTGGTGACCTTTTGAAGTTTGAGGTCACTTTTGGGGCACTTCCTGTGGTCTTAGAATGACAACATTGAACTCACATGTTCGGTGGGACGCCAGCTTTCAGGCAAAAGTGGTTGCAAGTCAATCGGGACTTGCATGGCTGAAAAGGCCTCAGTAAAGTTCATGAGAAGGCCGTCATTGACTTAACATTGGTGACCTTTTGAACTTTGGGGTCACTTTTGGGGCACTTCCTGTGGTCCTAGAAGGACAAAATTGGACTCACTCGTTCGGTGGGTGGCCAGCTTTCAGGCAAAAGTGGTTTCAAGTAAATCGGGACTTGCATGGCTGAAAAGGCCTCAGTAAAGTTGATGAGAAGGCCGTCATTGACTTAACATTGGTGACCTTTTGAACTTTGGGGTCACTTTTGGGTCACGTCCTGTGGTCCTAGAAGGACAAAATTGAACTCACACGTTCGGTGGGACGCCAGCTATCAGGCAAAAGTGGTTGCAAGTCAATCGGGAGTTGCATGGCTGAAAAGGCCTCAGTAAATTTGTTCCTCATACATTGGCCAACTTTTGAACTTTGGGGTCACTTTTGGGGCACTTCCTGTGGTCCTAGGATGACAACTTTGAACTCACATGTTCGGTGGGACGCCAGCTTTCAGGCAAAAGTGGTTGCAAGTCAATCGGGACTTGCATGGCTGAAAAGGCCTCAGTAAAGTTGATGAGAAGGCCGTCATTGACTTAACATTGGTGACCTTTTGAACTTTGGGGTCACTTTTGGGGCACTTCCTGTGTTCCTAGAAGGACAAAATTGGACTCACTCGTTCGGTGGGTGGCCAGCTTTCAGGCAAGAGTGGTTGCAAGTCAATCGGGACTTGCATGGCTGAAAAGGCCTCAGTAAAGTTGATGAGAAGGCCGTCATTGACTTAACATTGGTGACCTTTTGAACTTTGGGGTCACTTTTGGGGCACTTCCTGTGGTCCTAGAAGGACAAAATTGGACTCACTCGTTCGGTGGGTGGCCAGCTTTCAGGCAAGAGTGGTTGCAAGTCAATCGGGACTTGCATGGCTGAAAAGGCCTCAGTAAAGTGTATGAAAAGGCCGTCATTGACTTAACATTGGTGACCTTTTGAACTTTGGGGTCACTTTTGGGGCACTTCCTGTGGTCCGAGAAGGACAAAATTGAACTCACACGTTCGGTGGGACGCCAGCTATCAGGCAAAAGTGGTTGCAAGTCAATCGGGACTTGCATGGCTGAAAAGGCCTCAGTAAATTTGTTCCTCATACATTGGCCAACTTTTGAACTTTGGGGTCACTTTTGGGGCACTTCCTGTGGTCCTAGGATGACAACTTTGAACTCACATGTTCGGTGGGACGCCAGCTTTCAGGCAAAAGTGGTTGCAAGTCAATCGGGACTTGCATGGCTGAAAAGGCCTCAGTAAAGTTGATGAGAAGGCCGTCATTGACTTAACATTGGTGACCTTTTGAACTTTGGGGTCACTTTTGGGGCACTTCCTGTGGTCCTAGAAGGACAAAATTGGACTCACTCGTTCGGTGGGTGGCCAGCTTTCAGGCAAAAGTGGTTTCAAGTAAATCGGGACTTGCATGGCTGAAAAGGCCTCAGTAAAGTTGATGAGAAGGCCGTCATTGACTTAACATTGGTGACCTTTTGAACTTTGGGGTCACTTTTGGGGCACTTCCTGTGGTCCTAGGATGACAACTTTGAACTCACATGTTCGGTGGGACACCAGCTTTCAGGCAAAAGTGGTTGCAAGTCAATCGGGACTTGCATGGCTGAAAAGGCCTCAGTAAAGTTGATGAGAAGGCCGTCATTGACTTAACATTGGTGACCTTTTGAACTTTGGGGTCACTTTTGGGGAACTTCCTGTGGTCCGAGAAGGACAAAATTGAACTCACACGTTCGGTGGGACGCCAGCTATCAGGCAAAAGTGGTTGCAAGTCAATCGGGACTTGCATGTCTGAAAAGGCCTCAGTAAATTTGTTCCTCATACATTGGCCACCTTTTGAACTTTGGGGTCACTTTTGGGGCACTTCCTGTGGTCCTAGAATGACAAAATTGAACTCACATGTTCGGTGGGACGCCAGCTTTCAGGCAAAAGTGGTTGCAAGTCAATTGGGACTTGCATGGCTGAAAAGGCCTCAGTAAAGTTGATGAGAAGGCCGTCATTGACTTAACATTGGTGACCTTTTGAAGTTTGAGGTCACTTTTGGGGCACTTCCTGTGGTCTTAGAATGACAACATTGAACTCACATGTTCGGTGGGACGCCAGCTTTCAGGAAAAAGTGGTTGCAAGTCAATCGGGACTTGCATGGCTGAAAAGGCCTCAGTAAAGTTGATGAGAAGGCCGTCATTGACTTAACATTGGTGACCTTTTGAACTTTGGGGTCACTTTTGGGGCACTTCCTGTGGTCCTAGAAGGACAAAATTGGACTCACTCGTTCGGTGGGTGGCCAGCTTTCAGGCAAAAGTGATTTCAAGTAAATCGGGACTTGCATGGCTGAAAAGGCCTCAGTAAAGTTGATGAGAAGGCCGTCATTGACTTAACATTGGTGACCTTTTGAACTTTGGGGTCACTTTTGGGTCTCTTCCTGTGGTCCTAGAAGGACAAAATTGAACTCACACGTTCGGTGGGACGCCAGCTATCATGCAAAAGTGGTTGCAAGTCAATCGGGAGTTGCATGGCTGAAAAGGCCTCAGTAAATTTGTTCCTCATACATTGGCCAACTTTTGAACTTTGGGGTCACTTTTGGGGCACTTCCTGTGGTCCTAGGATGACAACTTTGAACTCACATGTTCGGTGGGACGCCAGCTTTCAGGCAAAAGTGGTTGCAAGTCAATCGGGACTTGCATGGCTGAAAAGGCCTCAGTAAAGTTGATGAGAAGGCCGTCATTGACTTAACATTGGTGACCTTTTGAACTTTGGGGTCACTTTTGGGGAACTTCCTGTGGTCCGAGAAGGACAAAATTGAACTCACACGTTCGGTGGGACGCCAGCTATCAGGCAAAAGTGGTTGCAAGTCAATCGGGACTTGCATGTCTGAAAAGGCCTCAGTAAATTTGTTCCTCATACATTGGCCACCTTTTGAACTTTGGGGTCACTTTTGGGGCACTTCCTGTGGTCCTAGGATGACAACTTTGAACTCACATGTTCTGTGGGACGCCAGCTTTCAGGCAAAAGTGGTTGCAAGTCAATCGGGACTTGCATGGCTGAAAAGGCCTCAGTAAAGTTGATGAGAAGGCCGTCATTGACTTAACATTGGTGACCTTTTGAACTTTGGGGTCACTTTTGGGGCACTTCCTGTGGTCCTAGAAGGACAAAATTGGACTCACTCGTTCGGAGGGTGGCCAGCTTTCAGGCAAAAGTGATTTCAAGTAAATCGGGACTTGCATGGCTGAAAAGGCCTCAGTAAAGTTGATGAGAAGGCCGTCATTGACTTAACATTGGTGACCTTTTGAACTTTGGGGTCACTTTTGGGGCACTTCCTGTTGTCCTAGAAGGACAAAACAGCGTTTTGCCACATAAAACAGTGATTCCACCACAAAACAGCATTTTGCCACATAAAATAGTGTTTCTCTCTCCAAACAGCATTTTGCCACATAAAACAGTGTTTCTCTCTCCAAACAGCATTTTGCCACGTAAAACAGTGATTCCACCTATAAACAGCATTTTGGCAGATAAAACACTGTTTCTCCATCCAAACAGCCTTTAACGGCAAAAAACGCTGTTTCCAGCCTAAAACAGCGTTTTGCCACATAAAACAGTGATTCTGACCTCCAAACAACTTTTAGAGGCAAAAAACGCTGTTTCCAGCCAGAAACAGCATTTTGCCACATAAAACAGTGAATCCACCTATAAACAGCATTTTGGCAGATAAAATACTGTTTCTCCATCCAAACAGCCTTTAACGGCAAAAAACGCTGTTTCTAGCCCAAAACAGTGTTTTGCCACATAAAACAGTGATTCTGACCTCCAAACAACTTTTAGAGGCAAAAAACGCTGTTTCCAGCCAGAAACAGCATTTTGCCACATTAAACAGTGTTTCTCTCTCCAAACAGCATTTTGCCACATAAAACAGTCATTCCACCACAAAACAGTATTTTGCCACATAAAACAGTGTTTCTCTCTCCAAACAGCATTTTGCCACATAAAACAGTGATTCCACCTATAAACAGCATTTTGGCAGATGAAACACTGTTTCTCCATCAAAACAGCCTTTAAAGGCAAAAAATGCCGTTTCCAGCCAGAAACAGCATTTTGCCACATAAAACAGTCATTCCACCCCAAAACAGCATTTTGCCACATAAAACAGTGATTCCACCACAAAACAGCATTTTGCCACATAAAACAGTGTTTCTCTCTCCAAACAGCATTTTGCCACATAAAACAGTGTTTCTCTCTCCAAACAGCATTTTGCCACATAAAACAGTCATTCCACCCCAAAACAGCATTTTGCCACATAAAACAGTGATTCCACCACAAAACAGCATTTTGCCACATAAAACAGTGTTTCTCTCTCCAAACAGCATTTTGCCACACAAAACAGTCATTCCACCCCAAAAACAGCATTTTGCCACATAAAACAGTGTTTCTCTCTCCAAACAGCATTTTGCCACATAAAACAGTCATTCCACCCCAAAACAGTATTTTGCCACATAAAACAGTGATTCTGCCTCCAATCTGCTTTTAAACGCAAAAAACGCTGTTTCCAGCCCGAAACAGCATTTTGCCACATAAAACAGTGTTTCTCTCTCCAAACAGCATTTTGCCACATAAAACAGTCATTCCACCCCAAAACAGCATTTTGCCACATAAAACAGTGTTTCTCTCTCCAAACAGCATTTGGCCACATAAAACAGTGATTCTGCCTCCAAACTGCTTTTAAACGCAAAAAACGCTGTTTCCAGCCAGAAACAGCATTTTGCCACATAAAACAGTCATTCCACCCCAAAACAGTATTTTGCCACATAAAACAGTGATTCCACCACAAAACAGCATTTTGCCACATAATACAGTGTGTCTCTCTCCAAACAGGATTTTGCCACATAAAACAGTGATTCCACCACAAAACAGCATTTTGCCACATTAAACAGTGTTTCTCTCTCCAAACAGCATTTTGCCACATAAAACAGTCATTCCACCACAAAACAGTATTTTGCCACATAAAACAGTGTTTCTCTCTCCAAACAGCATTTTGCCACATAAAACAGTGATTCCACCTATAAACAGCATTTTGGCAGATGAAACACTGTTTCTCCATCAAAACAGCCTTTAAAGGCAAAAAATGCCGTTTCCAGCCAGAAACAGCATTTTGCCACATAAAATAGTGTTTCTCTCTCCAAACAGCATTTTGCCACATAAAACAGTGTTTCTCTCTCCAAACAGCATTTTGCCACATAAAACAGTCATTCCACCCCAAAACAGCATTTTGCCACATAAAACAGTGATTCTGCCTCCAATCTGCTTTTAAACGCAAAAAACGCTGTTTCCAGCCCGAAACAGCACTTTGCCACATAAAACAGTGATTCCACCACAAAACAGCATTTTGCCACATAAAACAGTGTTTCTCTCTCCAAACAGCATTTTGCCACATAAAACAGTCATTCCACACCAAAACAGCATTTTGCCACATAAAACAGTGATTCCACCTATAAACAGCATTTTGGCAGATAAAACACTGTTTCTCCATCCAAACAGCCTTTAAAGACAAAAAACGCTGTTTCCAGCCAGAAACAGCATTATGCCACATAAAACAGTGATTCCACCTATAAACAGCATTTTGGCAGATAAAACACTGTTTCTCCATCCAAACAGCCTTTAAAGGCAAAAAACACTGTTTCCAGCCAGAAACAGCATTTTGCCACATAAAACAGTGATTCCACCTATAAAAAGCATTTTGGCAGATAAAACACTGTTTCTCCATCCAAACTGCAATTAAAGTGGGACATTGCATGGCTGAAAAGGCCTCAGTAAAGTTGATGAGAAGGCCGTCATTGACTTAACATTGGTGACCTTTTGAACTTTGGGGTCACTTTTGGGGCACTTCCTGTGGTCCTAGAAGGACAAAATTGGACTCACTCGTTCGGTGGGTGGCCAGCTTTCAGGCAAAAGTGGTTTCAAGTAAATCGGGACTTGCATGGCTGAAAAGGCCTCAGTAAAGTTGATGAGAAGGCCGTCATTGACTTAACATTGGTGACCTTTTGAACTTTGGGGTCACTTTTGGGTCTCTTCCTGTGGTCCTAGAAGGACAAAATTGAACTCACACATTCGGTGGGACGCCAGCTATCAGGCAAAAGTGGTTGCAAGTCAATCGGGAGTTGCATGGCTGAAAAGGCCTCAGTAAATTTGTTCCTCATACATTGGCCAACTTTTGAACTTTGGGGTCACTTTTGGGGCACTTCCTGTGGTCCTAGGATGACAACTTTGAACTCACATGTTCGGTGGGACGCCAGCTTTCAGGCAAAAGTGGTTGCAAGTCAATCGGGAATTGCATGGCTGAAAAGGCCTCAGTAAAGTTGATGAGAAGGCCGTCATTGACTTAACATTGGTGACCTTTTGAACTTTGGGGTCACTTTTGGGGCACTTCCTGTGGTCCTAGAAGGACAAAATTGGACTAACTCGTTCGGTGGGTGGCCAGCTTTCAGGCAAGAGTGGTTGCAAGTCAATCGGGACTTGCATGGCTGAAAAGGCCTCAGTAAAGTGTATGAAAAGGCCGTCATTGACTTAACATTGGTGACCTTTTGAACTTTGGGGTCACTTTTGGGGCACTTCCTGTGGTCCGAGAAGGACAAAATTGAACTCACACGTTCGGTGGGACGCCAGCTATCAGGCAAAAGTTGTTGCAAGTCAATCGGGACTTGCATGGCTGAAAAGGCCTCAGTAAATTTATTCCTCATACACTGGCCAACTTTTGAACTTTGGGGTCACTTTTGGGGCACTTCCTGTGGTCCTAGGATGACAACTTTGAACTCACATGTTCGGTGGGACGCCAGCTTTCAGGCAAAAGTGGTTGCAAGTCAATCGGGACTTGCATGGCTGAAAAGGCCTCAGTAAAGTTGATGAGAAGGCCGTCATTGACTTAACATTGGTGACCTTTTGAACTTTGGGGTCACTTTTGGGGCACTTCCTGTTGTCCTAGAAGGACAAAACAGCGTTTTGCCACATAAAACAGTGATTCCACCACAAAACAGCATTTTGCCACATAAAATAGTGTTTCTCTCTCCAAACAGCATTTTGCCACATAAAACAGTGTTTCTCTCTCCAAACAGCATTTTGCCACGTAAAACAGTGATTCCACCTATAAACAGCATTTTGGCAGATAAAACACTGTTTCTCCATCCAAACAGCCTTTAACGGCAAAAAACGCTGTTTCCAGCCTAAAACAGCGTTTTGCCACATAAAACAGTGATTCTGACCTCCAAACAACTTTTAGAGACAAAAAACGCTGTTTCCAGCCAGAAACAGCATTTTGCCACATAAAACAGTGAATCCACCTATAAACAGCATTTTGGCAGATAAAATACTGTTTCTCCATCCAAACAGCCTTTAACGGCAAAAAACGCTGTTTCTAGCCCAAAACAGTGTTTTGCCACATAAAACAGTGATTCTGACCTCCAAACAACTTTTAGAGGCAAAAAACGCTGTTTCCAGCCAGAAACAGCATTTTGCCACATAAAACAGTGAATCCACCTATAAACAGCATTTTGGCAGATAAAATACTGTTTCTCCATCCAAACAGCCTTTAACGGCAAAAAACGCTGTTTCTAGCCCAAAACAGTGTTTTGCCACATAAAACAGTGATTCCACCACAAAACAGCATTTTGCCACATAAAATAGTGTTTCTCTCTCCAAACAGAATTTTGCCACATAAAACAGTGTTTCTCTCTCCAAACAGCATTTTGCCACATAAAACAGTGATTCCACCTATAAACAGCATTTTGGCAGATAAAACACTGTTTCTCCATCCAAACAGCCTTGAAAGGCAAAAAATGCCGTTTCCAGCCAGAGACAGCATTTTGCCACATAAAATAGTGTTTCTCTCTCCAAACAGCATTTTGCCACATAAAACAGTGTTTCTCTCTCCAAACAGCATTTTGCCACATAAAACAGTCATTCCACCCCAAAACAGCATTTTGCCACATAAAACAGTCATTCCACCACAAAACAGCATTTTGCCACATAAAACAGTGTTTCTCTCTCCAAACAGCATTTTGCCACATAAAACAGTGTTTCTCTCTCCAAACAGCATTTGGCCACATAAAACAGTGATTCTGCCTCCAAACTGCTTTTAAACGCAAAAAACGCTGTTTCCAGCCAGAAACAGCATTTTGCCACATAAAACAGTCATTCCACCCCAAAACAGTATTTTGCCACATAAAACAGTGATTCCACCACAAAACAGCATTTTGCCACATAATACAGTGTGTCTCTCTCCAAACAGGATTTTGCCACATAAAACAGTGATTCCACCACAAAACAGCATTTTGCCACATTAAACAGTGTTTCTCTCTCCAAACAGCATTTTGCCACATAAAACAGTCATTCCACCACAAAACAGTATTTTGCCACATAAAACAGTGTTTCTCTCTCCAAACAGCATTTTGCCACATAAAACAGTGATTCCACCTATAAACAGCATTTTTGCAGATGAAACACTGTTTCTCCATCAAAACAGCCTTTAAAGGCAAAAAATGCCGTTTCCAGCCAGAAACGGCATTTTGCCACATAAAACAGTCATTCCACCCCAAAACAGCATTTCGACACATAAAACAGTGATTCCACCACAAAACAGCATTTTGCCACATAAAACAGTGTTTCTCTCTCCAAACAGCATTTTGCCACATAAAACAGTGTTTCTCTCTCCAAACAGCATTTTGCCACATAAAACAGTCATTCCACCCCAAAACAGCATTTTGCCACATAAAACAGTGATTCCACCAAAAAACAGCATTTTGCCACATAAAACAGTGTTTCTCTCTCCAAACAGCATTTTGCCACATAAAACAGTCATTCCACCCCAAAACAGTATTTTGCCACATAAAACAGTGATTCTGCCTCCAATCTGCTTTTAAACGCAAAAAACGCTGTTTCCAGCCCGAAACAGCATTTTGCCACATAAAACAGTGTTTCTCTCTCCAAACAGCATTTTGCCACATAAAACAGTGTTTCTCTCTCCAAACAGCATTTTGCCACATAAAACAGTCATTCCACCCCAAAACAGCATTTTGCCACATAAAACAGTCATTCCACCACAAAACAGCATTTTGCCACATAAAACAGTGTTTCTCTCTCCAAACAGCATTTTGCCACATAAAACAGTGTTTCTCTCTCCAAACAGCATTTGGCCACATAAAACAGTGATTCTGCCTCCAAACTGCTTTTAAACGCAAAAAACGCTGTTTCCAGCCAGAAACAGCATTTTGCCACATAAAACAGTCATTCCACCCCAAAACAGTATTTTGCCACATAAAACAGTGATTCCAGCACAAAACAGCATTTTGCCACATAATACAGTGTGTCTCTCTCCAAACAGGATTTTGCCACATAAAACAGTGATTCTGACCTCTAAACAACCTTTAGAGGCAATAAACGCTGTTTCCAGCCAGAAACAGCATTTTGCCATATAAAACAGTGAATCCACCTATAAACAGCATTTTGGCAGATAAAACACTGTTTCTCCATCCAAACAGCCTTTAACGGCAAAAAACGCTGTTTCTAGCCCAAAACAGCGTTTTGCCACATAAAACAGTGATTCCACCACAAAACAGCATTTTGCCACATAAAACAGTGATTCCACCTATAAACAGCATTTTCCAGATAAAACACTGTTTCTCCATCCAAACAGCCTTTAACGGCAAAAAATGCTGTTTCCAGCCTAAAACAGTGTTTTGCCACATAAAACAGTGATTCCACCACAAAACAGCATTTTGCCACATAAAACAGTGATTCCACCTATAAACAGCATTTTCCAGATAAAACACTGTTTCTCCATCCAAACAGCCTTTAACGGCAAAAAATGCTGTTTCCAGCCTAAAACAGTGTTTTGCCACATAAAACAGTGATTCTGACCTCTAAACAACCTTTAGAGGCAAAAAACGCTGTTTCCAGCCAGAAACAGCATTTTGCCACATAAAACAGTGAATCAACCTATAAACAGCATTTTGGCAGATAAAACACTGTTTCTCCATCCAAACAGCCTTTAACGGCAAAAAACGCTGTTTCTAGCCCAAAACATCGTTTTGCCACATAAAACAGTGATTCCACCACAAAACAGCATTTTGCCACATAAAACAGTGTTTCTCTCTCCAAACAGCATTTTGCCACATAAAACAGTGATTCCACCTATAAACAGCATTTTGGCAGATAAAACACTGTTTCTCCATCCAAACAGCCTTTAACGGCAAAAAACGCTGTTTCCAGCGTAAAACAGTGTTTTGCCACATAAAACAGTGATTCTGACCTCTAAAAAACCTTTAGAGGCAAAAAACGCTGTTTCCAGCCAGAAACAGCATTTTGCCACATAAAACAGTGAATCCACCTATAAACAGCATTTTGGCAGATAAAACACTGTTTCTCCATCCAAACAGCCTTTAACGGCAAAAAACGCTGTTTCCAGCCAGAAACAGCATTTTGCCATATAAAACAGTGAATCCACCTATAAACAGCATTTTGGCAGATAAAACACTGTTTCTCCATCCAAACAGCCTTTAACGGCAAAAAACGCTGTTTCTAGCCCAAAACAGCGTTTTGCCACATAAAACAGTGATTCCACCACAAAACAGCATTTTGCCACATAAAACAGTGATTCCACCTATAAACAGCATTTTCCAGATAAAACACTGTTTCTCCATCCAAACAGCCTTTAACGGCAAAAAATGCTGTTTCCAGCCTAAAACAGTGTTTTGCCACATAAAACAGTGATTCTGACCTCTAAACAACCTTTAGATGCAAAAAACGCTGTTTCCAGCCAGAAACAGCATTTTGCCACATAAAACAGTGAATCCACCTATAAACAGCATTTTGGCAGATAAAACACTGTTTCTCCATCCAAACAGCCTTTAACGGCAAAAAACGCTGTTTCCAGCCCAAAACAGCGTTTTGCCACATAAAACAGTGATTCTGACCTCTAAACAACCTTTAGAGGCAAAAAACGCTGTTTCCAGCCAGAAACAGCATTTTGCCACATAAAACAGTGAATCCACCTATAAACGGCATTTTGGCAGATAAAACACTGTTTCTCCATCCAAACAGCCTTTAACGGCAAAAAACGCTGTTTCCAGCCTAAAACAGTGTTTTGCCACATAAAACAGTGATTCTGACCTCTAAACAACCTTTAGAGGCAAAAAACGCTGTTTGCAGCCAGAAACAGCATTTTGCCACATAAAACAGTGAATCCACCTATAAACAGCATTTTGGCAGATAAAACACTGTTTCTCCATCCAAACAGCCTTTAACGGCAAAAAACGCTGTTTCTAGCCCAAAACAGCGTTTTGACACATAAAACAGTGATTCCACCACAAAACAGCATTTTGCCACATAAAATAGTGTTTCTCTCTCCAAACAGCATTTTGCCACATAAAACAGTGATTCCACCTATAAACAGCATTTTGGCAGATAAAACACTGTTTCTCCATCCAAACAGCCTTTAACGGCAAAAAATGCTGTTTCCAGCCTAAAACAGTGTTTTGCCACATAAAACAGTGATTCTGACCTCTAAACAACCTTTAGAGGCAAAAAACGCTGTTTCCAGCCAGAAACAGCATTTTGCCACATAAAACAGTGAATCCACCTATAAACAGCATTTTGGCAGATAAAACACTGTTTCTCCATCCAAACAGCCTTTAACGGCAAAAAACGCTGTTTCCAGCCTAAAACAGTGTTTTGCCACATAAAACAGTGATTCTGACCTCTAAACAACCTTTAGAGGCAAAAAACGCTGTTTGCAGCCAGAAACAGCATTTTGCCACATAAAACAGTGAATCCACCTATAAACAGCATTTTGGCAGATAAAACACTGTTTCTCCATCCAAACAGCCTTTAAAGGCAAAAAACACTGTTTCCAGCCAGAAACAGCATTTTGCCACATAAAACAGTGATTCCACCTATAAAAAGCATTTTGGCAGATAAAACACTGTTTCTCCATCCAAACTGCAATTAAAGTGGGACATTGCATGGCTGAAAAGGCCTCAGTAAAGTTGATGAGAAGGCCGTCATTGACTTAACATTGGTGACCTTTTGAACTTTTG
Organism: Centroberyx gerrardi; assembly: GCF_048128805.1. Classification (NCBI taxonomy): domain Eukaryota; kingdom Metazoa; phylum Chordata; class Actinopteri; order Beryciformes; family Berycidae; genus Centroberyx; species Centroberyx gerrardi. The sequence continues at coordinate 216,332 of NW_027605198.1, forward strand.
GGTCACTTTTGGGGCACTTCCTGTGGTCCTAGGATGACAACTTTGAACTCACATGTTCGGTGGTACGCCAGCTTTCAGGCAAAAGTGGTTGCAAGTCAATCGGGACTTGCATGGCTGAAAAGGCCTCAGTAAAGTTCATGAGAAGGCCGTCATTGACTTAACATTGGTGACCTTTTGAACTTTGGGGTCACTTTTGGGGAACTTCCTGTGGTCTGAGAAAGACAAAATTGAACTCACACGTTCGGTGGGACGCCAGCTATCAGGCAAAAGTGGTTGCAAGTCAATCGGGACTTGCATGTCTGAAAAGGCCTCAGTAAATTTGTTCCTCATACATTGGCCACCTTTTGAACTTTGGGGTCACTTTTGGGGCACTTCCTGTGGTCCTAGAATGACAAAATTGAACTCACATGGTCGGTGGGATGCCAGCTTTCAGGCAAAAGTGGTTGCAATTCAATCGGGACTTGCATGGCTGAAAAGGCCTCAGTAAAGTTGATGAGAAGGCCGTCATTGACTTAACATTGGTGACCTTTTGAAGTTTGAGGTCACTTTTGGGGCACTTCCTGTGGTCTTAGAATGACAACATTGAACTCACATGTTCGGTGGGACGCCAGCTTTCAGGCAAAAGTGGTTGCAAGTCAATCGGGACTTGCATGGCTGAAAAGGCCTCAGTAAAGTTCATGAGAAGGCCGTCATTGACTTAACATTGGTGACCTTTTGAACTTTGGGGTCACTTTTGGGGCACTTCCTGTGGTCCTAGAAGGACAAAATTGGACTCACTCGTTCGGTGGGTGGCCAGCTTTCAGGCAAAAGTGGTTTCAAGTAAATCGGGACTTGCATGGCTGAAAAGGCCTCAGTAAAGTTGATGAGAAGGCCGTCATTGACTTAACATTGGTGACCTTTTGAACTTTGGGGTCACTTTTGGGTCACGTCCTGTGGTCCTAGAAGGACAAAATTGAACTCACACGTTCGGTGGGACGCCAGCTATCAGGCAAAAGTGGTTGCAAGTCAATCGGGAGTTGCATGGCTGAAAAGGCCTCAGTAAATTTGTTCCTCATACATTGGCCAACTTTTGAACTTTGGGGTCACTTTTGGGGCACTTCCTGTGGTCCTAGGATGACAACTTTGAACTCACATGTTCGGTGGGACGCCAGCTTTCAGGCAAAAGTGGTTGCAAGTCAATCGGGACTTGCATGGCTGAAAAGGCCTCAGTAAAGTTGATGAGAAGGCCGTCATTGACTTAACATTGGTGACCTTTTGAACTTTGGGGTCACTTTTGGGGCACTTCCTGTGTTCCTAGAAGGACAAAATTGGACTCACTCGTTCGGTGGGTGGCCAGCTTTCAGGCAAGAGTGGTTGCAAGTCAATCGGGACTTGCATGGCTGAAAAGGCCTCAGTAAAGTTGATGAGAAGGCCGTCATTGACTTAACATTGGTGACCTTTTGAACTTTGGGGTCACTTTTGGGGCACTTCCTGTGGTCCTAGAAGGACAAAATTGGACTCACTCGTTCGGTGGGTGGCCAGCTTTCAGGCAAGAGTGGTTGCAAGTCAATCGGGACTTGCATGGCTGAAAAGGCCTCAGTAAAGTGTATGAAAAGGCCGTCATTGACTTAACATTGGTGACCTTTTGAACTTTGGGGTCACTTTTGGGGCACTTCCTGTGGTCCGAGAAGGACAAAATTGAACTCACACGTTCGGTGGGACGCCAGCTATCAGGCAAAAGTGGTTGCAAGTCAATCGGGACTTGCATGGCTGAAAAGGCCTCAGTAAATTTGTTCCTCATACATTGGCCAACTTTTGAACTTTGGGGTCACTTTTGGGGCACTTCCTGTGGTCCTAGGATGACAACTTTGAACTCACATGTTCGGTGGGACGCCAGCTTTCAGGCAAAAGTGGTTGCAAGTCAATCGGGACTTGCATGGCTGAAAAGGCCTCAGTAAAGTTGATGAGAAGGCCGTCATTGACTTAACATTGGTGACCTTTTGAACTTTGGGGTCACTTTTGGGGCACTTCCTGTGGTCCTAGAAGGACAAAATTGGACTCACTCGTTCGGTGGGTGGCCAGCTTTCAGGCAAAAGTGGTTTCAAGTAAATCGGGACTTGCATGGCTGAAAAGGCCTCAGTAAAGTTGATGAGAAGGCCGTCATTGACTTAACATTGGTGACCTTTTGAACTTTGGGGTCACTTTTGGGGCACTTCCTGTTGTCCTAGAAGGACAAAACAGCGTTTTGCCACATAAAACAGTGATTCCACCACAAAACAGCATTTTGCCACATAAAATAGTGTTTCTCTCTCCAAACAGCATTTTGCCACATAAAACAGTGTTTCTCTCTCCAAACAGCATTTTGCCACGTAAAACAGTGATTCCACCTATAAACAGCATTTTGGCAGATAAAACACTGTTTCTCCATCCAAACAGCCTTTAACGGCAAAAAACGCTGTTTCCAGCCTAAAACAGCGTTTTGCCACATAAAACAGTGATTCTGACCTCCAAACAACTTTTAGAGGCAAAAAACGCTGTTTCCAGCCAGAAACAGCATTTTGCCACATAAAACAGTGAATCCACCTATAAACAGCATTTTGGCAGATAAAATACTGTTTCTCCATCCAAACAGCCTTTAACGGCAAAAAACGCTGTTTCTAGCCCAAAACAGTGTTTTGCCACATAAAACAGTGATTCTGACCTCCAAACAACTTTTAGAGGCAAAAAACGCTGTTTCCAGCCAGAAACAGCATTTTGCCACATAAAACAGTGAATCCACCTATAAACAGCATTTTGGCAGATAAAATACTGTTTCTCCATCCAAACAGCCTTTAACGGCAAAAAACGCTGTTTCTAGCCCAAAACAGTGTTTTGCCACATAAAACAGTGATTCCACCACAAAACAGCATTTTGCCACATAAAATAGTGTTTCTCTCTCCAAACAGAATTTTGCCACATAAAACAGTGTTTCTCTCTCCAAACAGCATTTTGCCACATAAAACAGTGATTCCACCTATAAACAGCATTTTGGCAGATAAAACACTGTTTCTCCATCCAAACAGCCTTGAAAGGCAAAAAATGCCGTTTCCAGCCAGAGACAGCATTTTGCCACATAAAATAGTGTTTCTCTCTCCAAACAGCATTTTGCCACATAAAACAGTGTTTCTCTCTCCAAACAGCATTTTGCCACATAAAACAGTCATTCCACCCCAAAACAGCATTTTGCCACATAAAACAGTCATTCCACCACAAAACAGCATTTTGCCACATAAAACAGTGTTTCTCTCTCCAAACAGCATTTTGCCACATAAAACAGTGTTTCTCTCTCCAAACAGCATTTGGCCACATAAAACAGTGATTCTGCCTCCAAACTGCTTTTAAACGCAAAAAACGCTGTTTCCAGCCAGAAACAGCATTTTGCCACATAAAACAGTCATTCCACCCCAAAACAGTATTTTGCCACATAAAACAGTGATTCCACCACAAAACAGCATTTTGCCACATAATACAGTGTGTCTCTCTCCAAACAGGATTTTGCCACATAAAACAGTGATTCCACCACAAAACAGCATTTTGCCACATTAAACAGTGTTTCTCTCTCCAAACAGCATTTTGCCACATAAAACAGTCATTCCACCACAAAACAGTATTTTGCCACATAAAACAGTGTTTCTCTCTCCAAACAGCATTTTGCCACATAAAACAGTGATTCCACCTATAAACAGCATTTTTGCAGATGAAACACTGTTTCTCCATCAAAACAGCCTTTAAAGGCAAAAAATGCCGTTTCCAGCCAGAAACGGCATTTTGCCACATAAAACAGTCATTCCACCCCAAAACAGCATTTCGACACATAAAACAGTGATTCCACCACAAAACAGCATTTTGCCACATAAAACAGTGTTTCTCTCTCCAAACAGCATTTTGCCACATAAAACAGTGTTTCTCTCTCCAAACAGCATTTTGCCACATAAAACAGTCATTCCACCCCAAAACAGCATTTTGCCACATAAAACAGTGATTCCACCAAAAAACAGCATTTTGCCACATAAAACAGTGTTTCTCTCTCCAAACAGCATTTTGCCACATAAAACAGTCATTCCACCCCAAAACAGTATTTTGCCACATAAAACAGTGATTCTGCCTCCAATCTGCTTTTAAACGCAAAAAACGCTGTTTCCAGCCCGAAACAGCATTTTGCCACATAAAACAGTGTTTCTCTCTCCAAACAGCATTTTGCCACATAAAACAGTGTTTCTCTCTCCAAACAGCATTTTGCCACATAAAACAGTCATTCCACCCCAAAACAGCATTTTGCCACATAAAACAGTCATTCCACCACAAAACAGCATTTTGCCACATAAAACAGTGTTTCTCTCTCCAAACAGCATTTTGCCACATAAAACAGTGTTTCTCTCTCCAAACAGCATTTGGCCACATAAAACAGTGATTCTGCCTCCAAACTGCTTTTAAACGCAAAAAACGCTGTTTCCAGCCAGAAACAGCATTTTGCCACATAAAACAGTCATTCCACCCCAAAACAGTATTTTGCCACATAAAACAGTGATTCCAGCACAAAACAGCATTTTGCCACATAATACAGTGTGTCTCTCTCCAAACAGGATTTTGCCACATAAAACAGTGATTCTGACCTCTAAACAACCTTTAGAGGCAAAAAACGCTGTTTCCAGCCAGAAACAGCATTTTGCCATATAAAACAGTGAATCCACCTATAAACAGCATTTTGGCAGATAAAACACTGTTTCTCCATCCAAACAGCCTTTAACGGCAAAAAACGCTGTTTCTAGCCCAAAACAGCGTTTTGCCACATAAAACAGTGATTCCACCACAAAACAGCATTTTGCCACATAAAACAGTGATTCCACCTATAAACAGCATTTTCCAGATAAAACACTGTTTCTCCATCCAAACAGCCTTTAACGGCAAAAAATGCTGTTTCCAGCCTAAAACAGTGTTTTGCCACATAAAACAGTGATTCTGACCTCTAAACAACCTTTAGAGGCAAAAAACGCTGTTTCCAGCCAGAAACAGCATTTTGCCACATAAAACAGTGAATCAACCTATAAACAGCATTTTGGCAGATAAAACACTGTTTCTCCATCCAAACAGCCTTTAACGGCAAAAAACGCTGTTTCTAGCCCAAAACATCGTTTTGCCACATAAAACAGTGATTCCACCACAAAACAGCATTTTGCCACATAAAACAGTGTTTCTCTCTCCAAACAGCATTTTGCCACATAAAACAGTGATTCCACCTATAAACAGCATTTTGGCAGATAAAACACTGTTTCTCCATCCAAACAGCCTTTAACGGCAAAAAACGCTGTTTCCAGCCAGAAACAGCATTTTGCCATATAAAACAGTGAATCCACCTATAAACAGCATTTTGGCAGATAAAACACTGTTTCTCCATCCAAACAGCCTTTAACGGCAAAAAACGCTGTTTCTAGCCCAAAACAGCGTTTTGCCACATAAAACAGTGATTCCACCACAAAACAGCATTTTGCCACATAAAACAGTGATTCCACCTATAAACAGCATTTTCCAGATAAAACACTGTTTCTCCATCCAAACAGCCTTTAACGGCAAAAAATGCTGTTTCCAGCCTAAAACAGTGTTTTGCCACATAAAACAGTGATTCTGACCTCTAAACAACCTTTAGATGCAAAAAACGCTGTTTCCAGCCAGAAACAGCATTTTGCCACATAAAACAGTGAATCCACCTATAAACAGCATTTTGGCAGATAAAACACTGTTTCTCCATCCAAACAGCCTTTAACGGCAAAAAACGCTGTTTCCAGCCCAAAACAGCGTTTTGCCACATAAAACAGTGATTCTGACCTCTAAACAACCTTTAGAGGCAAAAAACGCTGTTTCCAGCCAGAAACAGCATTTTGCCACATAAAACAGTGAATCCACCTATAAACGGCATTTTGGCAGATAAAACACTGTTTCTCCATCCAAACAGCCTTTAACGGCAAAAAACGCTGTTTCCAGCCTAAAACAGTGTTTTGCCACATAAAACAGTGATTCTGACCTCTAAACAACCTTTAGAGGCAAAAAACGCTGTTTGCAGCCAGAAACAGCATTTTGCCACATAAAACAGTGAATCCACCTATAAACAGCATTTTGGCAGATAAAACACTGTTTCTCCATCCAAACAGCCTTTAACGGCAAAAAACGCTGTTTCTAGCCCAAAACAGCGTTTTGACACATAAAACAGTGATTCCACCACAAAACAGCATTTTGCCACATAAAATAGTGTTTCTCTCTCCAAACAGCATTTTGCCACATAAAACAGTGATTCCACCTATAAACAGCATTTTGGCAGATAAAACACTGTTTCTCCATCCAAACAGCCTTTAACGGCAAAAAATGCTGTTTCCAGCCTAAAACAGTGTTTTGCCACATAAAACAGTGATTCTGACCTCTAAACAACCTTTAGAGGCAAAAAACGCTGTTTCCAGCCAGAAACAGCATTTTGCCACATAAAACAGTGAATCCACCTATAAACAGCATTTTGGCAGATAAAACACTGTTTCTCCATCCAAACAGCCTTTAACGGCAAAAAACGCTGTTTCCAGCCTAAAACAGTGTTTTGCCACATAAAACAGTGATTCTGACCTCTAAACAACCTTTAGAGGCAAAAAACGCTGTTTGCAGCCAGAAACAGCATTTTGCCACATAAAACAGTGAATCCACCTATAAACAGCATTTTGGCAGATAAAACACTGTTTCTCCATCCAAACAGCCTTTAAAGGCAAAAAACACTGTTTCCAGCCAGAAACAGCATTTTGCCACATAAAACAGTGATTCCACCTATAAAAAGCATTTTGGCAGATAAAACACTGTTTCTCCATCCAAACTGCAATTAAAGTGGGACATTGCATGGCTGAAAAGGCCTCAGTAAAGTTGATGAGAAGGCCGTCATTGACTTAACATTGGTGACCTTTTGAACTTTTGGGTCACTTTTGGGGCACTTCCTGTGGTCCTAGGATGACAACTTTGAACTCACATGTTCGGTGGTACGCCAGCTTTCAGGCAAAAGTGGTTGCAAGTCAATCGGGACTTGCATGGCTGAAAAGGCCTCAGTAAAGTTCATGAGAAGGCCGTCATTGACTTAACATTGGTGACCTTTTGAACTTTGGGGTCACTTTTGGGGAACTTCCTGTGGTCTGAGAAAGACAAAATTGAACTCACACGTTCGGTGGGACGCCAGCTATCAGGCAAAAGTGGTTGCAAGTCAATCGGGACTTGCATGTCTGAAAAGGCCTCAGTAAATTTGTTCCTCATACATTGGCCACCTTTTGAACTTTGGGGTCACTTTTGGGGCACTTCCTGTGGTCCTAGAATGACAAAATTGAACTCACATGGTCGGTGGGATGCCAGCTTTCAGGCAAAAGTGGTTGCAATTCAATCGGGACTTGCATGGCTGAAAAGGCCTCAGTAAAGTTGATGAGAAGGCCGTCATTGACTTAACATTGGTGACCTTTTGAAGTTTGAGGTCACTTTTGGGGCACTTCCTGTGGTCTTAGAATGACAACATTGAACTCACATGTTCGGTGGGACGCCAGCTTTCAGGCAAAAGTGGTTGCAAGTCAATCGGGACTTGCATGGCTGAAAAGGCCTCAGTAAAGTTCATGAGAAGGCCGTCATTGACTTAACATTGGTGACCTTTTGAACTTTGGGGTCACTTTTGGGGCACTTCCTGTGGTCCTAGAAGGACAAAATTGGACTCACTCGTTCGGTGGGTGGCCAGCTTTCAGGCAAAAGTGGTTTCAAGTAAATCGGGACTTGCATGGCTGAAAAGGCCTCAGTAAAGTTGATGAGAAGGCCGTCATTGACTTAACATTGGTGACCTTTTGAACTTTGGGGTCACTTTTGGGTCACGTCCTGTGGTCCTAGAAGGACAAAATTGAACTCACACGTTCGGTGGGACGCCAGCTATCAGGCAAAAGTGGTTGCAAGTCAATCGGGAGTTGCATGGCTGAAAAGGCCTCAGTAAATTTGTTCCTCATACATTGGCCAACTTTTGAACTTTGGGGTCACTTTTGGGGCACTTCCTGTGGTCCTAGGATGACAACTTTGAACTCACATGTTCGGTGGGACGCCAGCTTTCAGGCAAAAGTGGTTGCAAGTCAATCGGGACTTGCATGGCTGAAAAGGCCTCAGTAAAGTTGATGAGAAGGCCGTCATTGACTTAACATTGGTGACCTTTTGAACTTTGGGGTCACTTTTGGGGCACTTCCTGTGTTCCTAGAAGGACAAAATTGGACTCACTCGTTCGGTGGGTGGCCAGCTTTCAGGCAAGAGTGGTTGCAAGTCAATCGGGACTTGCATGGCTGAAAAGGCCTCAGTAAAGTTGATGAGAAGGCCGTCATTGACTTAACATTGGTGACCTTTTGAACTTTGGGGTCACTTTTGGGGCACTTCCTGTGGTCCTAGAAGGACAAAATTGGACTCACTCGTTCGGTGGGTGGCCAGCTTTCAGGCAAGAGTGGTTGCAAGTCAATCGGGACTTGCATGGCTGAAAAGGCCTCAGTAAAGTGTATGAAAAGGCCGTCATTGACTTAACATTGGTGACCTTTTGAACTTTGGGGTCACTTTTGGGGCACTTCCTGTGGTCCGAGAAGGACAAAATTGAACTCACACGTTCGGTGGGACGCCAGCTATCAGGCAAAAGTGGTTGCAAGTCAATCGGGACTTGCATGGCTGAAAAGGCCTCAGTAAATTTGTTCCTCATACATTGGCCAACTTTTGAACTTTGGGGTCACTTTTGGGGCACTTCCTGTGGTCCTAGGATGACAACTTTGAACTCACATGTTCGGTGGGACGCCAGCTTTCAGGCAAAAGTGGTTGCAAGTCAATCGGGACTTGCATGGCTGAAAAGGCCTCAGTAAAGTTGATGAGAAGGCCGTCATTGACTTAACATTGGTGACCTTTTGAACTTTGGGGTCACTTTTGGGGCACTTCCTGTGGTCCTAGAAGGACAAAATTGGACTCACTCGTTCGGTGGGTGGCCAGCTTTCAGGCAAAAGTGGTTTCAAGTAAATCGGGACTTGCATGGCTGAAAAGGCCTCAGTAAAGTTGATGAGAAGGCCGTCATTGACTTAACATTGGTGACCTTTTGAACTTTGGGGTCACTTTTGGGGCACTTCCTGTGGTCCTAGGATGACAACTTTGAACTCACATGTTCGGTGGGACACCAGCTTTCAGGCAAAAGTGGTTGCAAGTCAATCGGGACTTGCATGGCTGAAAAGGCCTCAGTAAAGTTGATGAGAAGGCCGTCATTGACTTAACATTGGTGACCTTTTGAACTTTGGGGTCACTTTTGGGGAACTTCCTGTGGTCCGAGAAGGACAAAATTGAACTCACACGTTCGGTGGGACGCCAGCTATCAGGCAAAAGTGGTTGCAAGTCAATCGGGACTTGCATGTCTGAAAAGGCCTCAGTAAATTTGTTCCTCATACATTGGCCACCTTTTGAACTTTGGGGTCACTTTTGGGGCACTTCCTGTGGTCCTAGAATGACAAAATTGAACTCACATGTTCGGTGGGACGCCAGCTTTCAGGCAAAAGTGGTTGCAAGTCAATTGGGACTTGCATGGCTGAAAAGGCCTCAGTAAAGTTGATGAGAAGGCCGTCATTGACTTAACATTGGTGACCTTTTGAAGTTTGAGGTCACTTTTGGGGCACTTCCTGTGGTCTTAGAATGACAACATTGAACTCACATGTTCGGTGGGACGCCAGCTTTCAGGCAAAAGTGGTTGCAAGTCAATCGGGACTTGCATGGCTGAAAAGGCCTCAGTAAAGTTGATGAGAAGGCCGTCATTGACTTAACATTGGTGACCTTTTGAACTTTGGGGTCACTTTTGGGGCACTTCCTGTGGTCCTAGAAGGACAAAATTGGACTCACTCGTTCGGTGGGTGGCCAGCTTTCAGGCAAAAGTGATTTCAAGTAAATCGGGACTTGCATGGCTGAAAAGGCCTCAGTAAAGTTGATGAGAAGGCCGTCATTGACTTAACATTGGTGACCTTTTGAACTTTGGGGTCACTTTTGGGTCTCTTCCTGTGGTCCTAGAAGGACAAAATTGAACTCACACGTTCGGTGGGACGCCAGCTATCATGCAAAAGTGGTTGCAAGTCAATCGGGAGTTGCATGGCTGAAAAGGCCTCAGTAAATTTGTTCCTCATACATTGGCCAACTTTTGAACTTTGGGGTCACTTTTGGGGCACTTCCTGTGGTCCTAGGATGACAACTTTGAACTCACATGTTCGGTGGGACGCCAGCTTTCAGGCAAAAGTGGTTGCAAGTCAATCGGGACTTGCATGGCTGAAAAGGCCTCAGTAAAGTTGATGAGAAGGCCGTCATTGACTTAACATTGGTGACCTTTTGAACTTTGGGGTCACTTTTGGGGCACTTCCTGTGGTCCTAGAAGGACAAAATTGGACTCACTCGTTCGGAGGGTGGCCAGCTTTCAGGCAAAAGTGATTTCAAGTAAATCGGGACTTGCATGGCTGAAAAGGCCTCAGTAAAGTTGATGAGAAGGCCGTCATTGACTTAACATTGGTGACCTTTTGAACTTTGGGGTCACTTTTGGGGCACTTCCTGTTGTCCTAGAAGGACAAAACAGCGTTTTGCCACATAAAACAGTGATTCCACCACAAAACAGCATTTTGCCACATAAAATAGTGTTTCTCTCTCCAAACAGCATTTTGCCACATAAAACAGTGTTTCTCTCTCCAAACAGCATTTTGCCACGTAAAACAGTGATTCCACCTATAAACAGCATTTTGGCAGATAAAACACTGTTTCTCCATCCAAACAGCCTTTAACGGCAAAAAACGCTGTTTCCAGCCTAAAACAGCGTTTTGCCACATAAAACAGTGATTCTGACCTCCAAACAACTTTTAGAGGCAAAAAACGCTGTTTCCAGCCAGAAACAGCATTTTGCCACATAAAACAGTGAATCCACCTATAAACAGCATTTTGGCAGATAAAATACTGTTTCTCCATCCAAACAGCCTTTAACGGCAAAAAACGCTGTTTCTAGCCCAAAACAGTGTTTTGCCACATAAAACAGTGATTCTGACCTCCAAACAACTTTTAGAGGCAAAAAACGCTGTTTCCAGCCAGAAACAGCATTTTGCCACATAAAACAGTGAATCCACCTATAAACAGCATTTTGGCAGATAAAATACTGTTTCTCCATCCAAACAGCCTTTAACGGCAAAAAACGCTGTTTCTAGCCCAAAACAGTGTTTTGCCACATAAAACAGTGATTCCACCACAAAACAGCATTTTGCCACATAAAATAGTGTTTCTCTCTCCAAACAGAATTTTGCCACATAAAACAGTGTTTCTCTCTCCAAACAGCATTTTGCCACATAAAACAGTGATTCCACCTATAAACAGCATTTTGGCAGATAAAACACTGTTTCTCCATCCAAACAGCCTTGAAAGGCAAAAAATGCCGTTTCCAGCCAGAGACAGCATTTTGCCACATAAAATAGTGTTTCTCTCTCCAAACAGCATTTTGCCACATAAAACAGTGTTTCTCTCTCCAAACAGCATTTTGCCACATAAAACAGTCATTCCACCCCAAAACAGCATTTTGCCACATAAAACAGTCATTCCACCACAAAACAGCATTTTGCCACATAAAACAGTGTTTCTCTCTCCAAACAGCATTTTGCCACATAAAACAGTGTTTCTCTCTCCAAACAGCATTTGGCCACATAAAACAGTGATTCTGCCTCCAAACTGCTTTTAAACGCAAAAAACGCTGTTTCCAGCCAGAAACAGCATTTTGCCACATAAAACAGTCATTCCACCCCAAAACAGTATTTTGCCACATAAAACAGTGATTCCACCACAAAACAGCATTTTGCCACATAATACAGTGTGTCTCTCTCCAAACAGGATTTTGCCACATAAAACAGTGATTCCACCACAAAACAGCATTTTGCCACATTAAACAGTGTTTCTCTCTCCAAACAGCATTTTGCCACATAAAACAGTCATTCCACCACAAAACAGTATTTTGCCACATAAAACAGTGTTTCTCTCTCCAAACAGCATTTTGCCACATAAAACAGTGATTCCACCTATAAACAGCATTTTGGCAGATGAAACACTGTTTCTCCATCAAAACAGCCTTTAAAGGCAAAAAATGCCGTTTCCAGCCAGAAACAGCATTTTGCCACATAAAACAGTCATTCCACCCCAAAACAGCATTTTGCCACATAAAACAGTGATTCCACCACAAAACAGCATTTTGCCACATAAAACAGTGTTTCTCTCTCCAAACAGCATTTTGCCACATAAAACAGTGTTTCTCTCTCCAAACAGCATTTTGCCACATAAAACAGTCATTCCACCCCAAAACAGCATTTTGCCACATAAAACAGTGATTCCACCACAAAACAGCATTTTGCCACATAAAACAGTGTTTCTCTCTCCAAACAGCATTTTGCCACACAAAACAGTCATTCCACCCCAAAAACAGCATTTTGCCACATAAAACAGTGTTTCTCTCTCCAAACAGCATTTTGCCACATAAAACAGTCATTCCACCCCAAAACAGTATTTTGCCACATAAAACAGTGATTCTGCCTCCAATCTGCTTTTAAACGCAAAAAACGCTGTTTCCAGCCCGAAACAGCATTTTGCCACATAAAACAGTGTTTCTCTCTCCAAACAGCATTTTGCCACATAAAACAGTCATTCCACCCCAAAACAGCATTTTGCCACATAAAACAGTGTTTCTCTCTCCAAACAGCATTTGGCCACATAAAACAGTGATTCTGCCTCCAAACTGCTTTTAAACGCAAAAAACGCTGTTTCCAGCCAGAAACAGCATTTTGCCACATAAAACAGTCATTCCACCCCAAAACAGTATTTTGCCACATAAAACAGTGATTCCACCACAAAACAGCATTTTGCCACATAATACAGTGTGTCTCTCTCCAAACAGGATTTTGCCACATAAAACAGTGATTCCACCACAAAACAGCATTTTGCCACATTAAACAGTGTTTCTCTCTCCAAACAGCATTTTGCCACATAAAACAGTCATTCCACCACAAAACAGTATTTTGCCACATAAAACAGTGTTTCTCTCTCCAAACAGCATTTTGCCACATAAAACAGTGATTCCACCTATAAACAGCATTTTGGCAGATGAAACACTGTTTCTCCATCAAAACAGCCTTTAAAGGCAAAAAATGCCGTTTCCAGCCAGAAACAGCATTTTGCCACATAAAATAGTGTTTCTCTCTCCAAACAGCATTTTGCCACATAAAACAGTGTTTCTCTCTCCAAACAGCATTTTGCCACATAAAACAGTCATTCCACCCCAAAACAGCATTTTGCCACATAAAACAGTGATTCTGCCTCCAATCTGCTTTTAAACGCAAAAAACGCTGTTTCCAGCCCGAAACAGCACTTTGCCACATAAAACAGTGATTCCACCACAAAACAGCATTTTGCCACATAAAACAGTGTTTCTCTCTCCAAACAGCATTTTGCCACATAAAACAGTCATTCCACACCAAAACAGCATTTTGCCACATAAAACAGTGATTCCACCTATAAACAGCATTTTGGCAGATAAAACACTGTTTCTCCATCCAAACAGCCTTTAAAGACAAAAAACGCTGTTTCCAGCCAGAAACAGCATTATGCCACATAAAACAGTGATTCCACCTATAAACAGCATTTTGGCAGATAAAACACTGTTTCTCCATCCAAACAGCCTTTAAAGGCAAAAAACACTGTTTCCAGCCAGAAACAGCATTTTGCCACATAAAACAGTGATTCCACCTATAAAAAGCATTTTGGCAGATAAAACACTGTTTCTCCATCCAAACTGCAATTAAAGTGGGACATTGCATGGCTGAAAAGGCCTCAGTAAAGTTGATGAGAAGGCCGTCATTGACTTAACATTGGTGACCTTTTGAACTTTGGGGTCACTTTTGGGGCACTTCCTGTGGTCCTAGAAGGACAAAATTGGACTCACTCGTTCGGTGGGTGGCCAGCTTTCAGGCAAAAGTGGTTTCAAGTAAATCGGGACTTGCATGGCTGAAAAGGCCTCAGTAAAGTTGATGAGAAGGCCGTCATTGACTTAACATTGGTGACCTTTTGAACTTTGGGGTCACTTTTGGGTCTCTTCCTGTGGTCCTAGAAGGACAAAATTGAACTCACACATTCGGTGGGACGCCAGCTATCAGGCAAAAGTGGTTGCAAGTCAATCGGGAGTTGCATGGCTGAAAAGGCCTCAGTAAATTTGTTCCTCATACATTGGCCAACTTTTGAACTTTGGGGTCACTTTTGGGGCACTTCCTGTGGTCCTAGGATGACAACTTTGAACTCACATGTTCGGTGGGACGCCAGCTTTCAGGCAAAAGTGGTTGCAAGTCAATCGGGAATTGCATGGCTGAAAAGGCCTCAGTAAAGTTGATGAGAAGGCCGTCATTGACTTAACATTGGTGACCTTTTGAACTTTGGGGTCACTTTTGGGGCACTTCCTGTGGTCCTAGAAGGACAAAATTGGACTAACTCGTTCGGTGGGTGGCCAGCTTTCAGGCAAGAGTGGTTGCAAGTCAATCGGGACTTGCATGGCTGAAAAGGCCTCAGTAAAGTGTATGAAAAGGCCGTCATTGACTTAACATTGGTGACCTTTTGAACTTTGGGGTCACTTTTGGGGCACTTCCTGTGGTCCGAGAAGGACAAAATTGAACTCACACGTTCGGTGGGACGCCAGCTATCAGGCAAAAGTGGTTGCAAGTCAATCGGGACTTGCATGGCTGAAAAGGCCTCAGTAAATTTATTCCTCATACACTGGCCAACTTTTGAACTTTGGGGTCACTTTTGGGGCACTTCCTGTGGTCCTAGGATGACAACTTTGAACTCACATGTTCGGTGGGACGCCAGCTTTCAGGCAAAAGTGGTTGCAAGTCAATCGGGACTTGCATGGCTGAAAAGGCCTCAGTAAAGTTGATGAGAAGGCCGTCATTGACTTAACATTGGTGACCTTTTGAACTTTGGGGTCACTTTTGGGGCACTTCCTGTGGTCCTAGAAGGACAAAATTGGACTCACTCGTTCGGTGGGACGTCAGCTTTCAGGCAAAAGTGGTTTCAAGTAAATCGGGACTTGCATGGCTGAAAAGGCCTCAGTAAAGTTGATGAGAAGGCCGTCATTGACTTAACATTGGTGACCTTTTGAACTTTGGGGTCACTTTTGGGGCACTTCCTGTGGTCCTAGAAGGACAAAATTGGACTCACTCGTTCGGTGGGTGGTCAGCTTTCAGGCAAGAGTGGTTGCAAGTCAATCGGGACTTACATGGCTGAAAAGGCCTCAGTAAAGTTTATGAGAAGGCCGTCATTGACTTAACATTGGTGACCTTTTGAACTTTGGGGTCACTTTTGGGGCACTTCCTGTGGTCCGAGAAGGACAAAATTGAACTCACACGTTCGGTGGGACGCCAGCTATCAGGCAAAAGTGGTTGCAAGTCAATCGGGACTTGCATGGCTGAAAAGGCCTCAGTAAATTTGTTCCACATACATTGGCCAACTTTTGAACTTTGGGGTCACTTTTGGGGCACTTCCTGTGGTCCTAGGATGACAACTTTGAACTCACATGTTCGGTGGGACGCCAGCTTTCAGGCAAAAGTGGTTGCAAGTCAATCGGGACTTGCATGGCTGAAAAGGCCTCAGTAAAGTTCATGAGAAGGCCGTCATTGACTTAACATTGGTGACCTTTTGAACTTTGGGGTCACTTTTGGGGCACTTCCTGTGGTCCTAGAAGGACAAAATTGGACTCACTCGTTCGGTGGGTGGCCAGCTTTCAGGCAAAAGTGATTTCAAGTAAATCGGGACTTGCATGGCTGAAAAGGCCTCAGTAAAGTTTATGAGAAGGCCGTCATTGACTTAACATTGGTGACCTTTTGAACTTTGGGGTCACTTTTGGGGCACTTCCTGTGGTCCGAGAAGGACAAAATTGAACTCACACGTTCGGTGGGACGCCAGCTATCAGGCAAAAGTGGTTGCAAGTCAATCGGGACTTGCATGGCTGAAAAGGCCTCAGTAAATTTGTTCCACATACATTGGCCAACTTTTGAACTTTGGGGTCACTTTTGGGGCACTTCCTGTGGTCCTAGGATGACAACTTTGAACTCACATGTTCGGTGGGACGCCAGCTTTCAGGCAAAAGTGGTTGCAAGTCAATCGGGACTTGCATGGCTGAAAAGGCCTCAGTAAAGTTCATGAGAAGGCCGTCATTGACTTAACATTGGTGACCTTTTGAACTTTGGGGTCACTTTTGGGGCACTTCCTGTGGTCCTAGAAGGACAAAATTGGACTCACTCGTTCGGTGGGTGGCCAGCTTTCAGGCAAAAGTGATTTCAAGTAAATCGGGACTTGCATGGCTGAAAAGGCCTCAGTAAAGTTGATGAGAAGGCCGTCATTGACTTAACATTGGTGACCTTTTGAACTTTGGGGTCACTTTTGGGGCACTTCCTGTGGTCCTAGAAGGACAAAATTGGACTCACTCGTTCGGTGGGTGGTCAGCTTTCAGGCAAGAGTGGTTGCAAGTCAATCGGGACTTACATGGCTGAAAAGGCCTCAGTAAAGTTTATGAGAAGGCCGTCATTGACTTAACATTGGTGACCTTTTGAACTTTGGGGTCACTTTTGGGGCACTTCCTGTGGTCCGAGAAGGACAAAATTGAACTCACACGTTCGGTGGGACGCCAGCTATCAGGCAAAAGTGGTTGCAAGTCAATCGGGACTTGCATGGCTGAAAAGGCCTCAGTAAATTTGTTCCACATACATTGGCCAACTTTTGAACTTTGGGGTCACTTTTGGGGCACTTCCTGTGGTCCTAGGATGACAACTTTGAACTCACATGTTCGGTGGGACGCCAGCTTTCAGGCAAAAGTGGTTGCAAGTCAATCGGGACTTGCATGGCTGAAAAGGCCTCAGTAAAGTTGATGAGAAGGCCGTCATTGACTTAACATTGGTGACCTTTTGAACTTTGGGGTCACTTTTGGGGCACTTCCTGTGGTCCTAGAAGGACAAAATTGGACTCACTCGTTCGGTGGGTGGCCAGCTTTCAGGCAAAAGTGGTTTCAAGTAAATCGGGACTTGCATGGCTGAAAAGGCCTCAGTAAAGTTGATGAGAAGGCCGTCATTGACTTAACATTGGTGACCTTTTGAACTTTGGGGTCACTTTTGGGGCACTTCCTGTGGTCCGAGAAGGACAAAATTGAACTCACACGTTCGGTGGGACGCCAGCTATCAGGCAAAAGTGGTTGCAAGTCAATCGGGACTTGCATGGCTGAAAAGGCCTCAGTAAATTTATTCCTCATACACTGGCCAACTTTTGAACTTTGGGGTCACTTTTGGGGCACTTCCTGTGGTCCTAGGATGACAACTTTGAACTCACATGTTCGGTGGGACGCCAGCTTTCAGGCAAAAGTGGTTGCAAGTCAATCGGGACTTGCATGGCTGAAAAGGCCTCAGTAAAGTTGATGAGAAGGCCGTCATTGACTTAACATTGGTGACCTTTTGAACTTTGGGGTCACTTTTGGGGCACTTCCTGTGGTCCTAGAAGGACAAAATTGGACTCACTCGTTCGGTGGGACGTCAGCTTTCAGGCAAAAGTGGTTTCAAGTAAATCGGGACTTGCATGGCTGAAAAGGCCTCAGTAAAGTTGATGAGAAGGCCGTCATTGACTTAACATTGGTGACCTTTTGAACTTTGGGGTCACTTTTGGGGCACTTCCTGTGGTCCTAGAAGGACAAAATTGGACTCACTCGTTCGGTGGGTGGTCAGCTTTCAGGCAAGAGTGGTTGCAAGTCAATCGGGACTTACATGGCTGAAAAGGCCTCAGTAAAGTTTATGAGAAGGCCGTCATTGACTTAACATTGGTGACCTTTTGAACTTTGGGGTCACTTTTGGGGAACTTCCTGTGGTCCGAGAAGGACAAAATTGAACTCACACGTTCGGTGGGACGCCAGCTATCAGGCAAAAGTGGTTGCAAGTCAATCGGGACTTGCATGGCTGAAAAGGCCTCAGTAAATTTGTTCCACATACATTGGCCAACTTTTGAACTTTGGGGTCACTTTTGGGGCACTTCCTGTGGTCCTAGGATGACAACTTTGAACTCACATGTTCGGTGGGACGCCAGCTTTCAGGCAAAAGTGGTTGCAAGTCAATCGGGACTTGCATGGCTGAAAAGGCCTCAGTAAAGTTCATGAGAAGGCCGTCATTGACTTAACATTGGTGACCTTTTGAACTTTGGGGTCACTTTTGGGGCACTTCCTGTGGTCCGAGAAGGACAAAATTGAACTCACACGTTCGGTGGGACGCCAGCTATCAGGCAAAAGTGGTTGCAAGTCAATCGGGACTTGCATGGCTGAAAAGGCCTCAGTAAAGTTGATGAGAAGGCCGTCATTGACTTAACATTGGTGACCTTTTGAACTTTGGGGTCACTTTTGGGGCACACAGCGTTTTGCCACATAAAACAGTGATTCCACCACAAAACAGCATTTTACCACATAAAATAGTGTTTCTCTTTCCAAACAGCGTTTTGCCACATAAAACAGTGATTCTGCCTCCAAACAACCTTTAGAGGCAAAAAACGCTGTTTCCAGCCAGAAACAGCATTTTGCCACATAAAACAGTGATTCCACCACAAAACAGCATTTTGCCACATAAAATAGTGTTTCTCTCTCCAAACAGCATTTTGCCACATAAAACAGTGTTTCTCTCTCCAAACAGCATTTTGCCACGTAAAACAGTGATTCCACCTATAAACAGCATTTTGGCAGATAAAACACTGTTTCTCCATCCAAACAGCCTTGAAAGGCAAAAAATGCCGTTTCCAGCCAGAGACAGCATTTTGCCACATAAAATAGTGTTTCTCTCTCCAAACAGCATTTTGCCACATAAAACAGTGTTTCTCTCTCCAAACAGCATTTTGCCACATAAAACAGTCATTCCACCCCAAAACAGCATTTTGCCACATAAAACAGTCATTCCACCACAAAACAGCATTTTGCCACATAATACAGTGTGTCTCTCTCCAAACAGGATTTTGCCACATAAAACAGTGATTCCACCACAAAACAGCATTTTGCCACATTAAACAGTGTTTCTCTCTCCAAACAGCATTTTGCCACATAAAACAGTCATTCCACCACAAAACAGTATTTTGCCACATAAAACAGTGTTTCTCTCTCCAAACAGCATTTTGCCACATAAAACAGTGATTCCACCTATAAACAGCATTTTGGCAGATGAAACACTGTTTCTCCATCAAAACAGCCTTTAAAGGCAAAAAATACCGTTTCCAGCCAGAAACAGCATTTTGCAACATAAAACAGTCATTCCACCCCAAAACAGCATTTTGCCACATAAAACAGTGATTCCACCACAAAACAGCATTTTGCCACATAAAACAGTGTTTCTCTCTCCAAACAGCATTTTGCCACATAAAACAGTGTTTCTCTCTCCAAACAGCATTTTGCAACATAAAACAGTCATTCCACCCCAAAACAGCATTTTGCCACATAAAACAGTGATTCCACCACAAAACAGCATTTTGCCACATAAAACAGTGTTTCTCTCTCCAAACAGCATTTTGCCACATAAAACAGTCATTCCACCCCAAAACAGCATTTTGCCACATAAAACAGTGTTTCTCTCTCCAAACAGCATTTGGCCACATAAAACAGTGATTCTGCCTCCAAACTGCTTTTAAACGCAAAAAACGCTGTTTCCAGCCAGAAACAGCATTTTGCCACATAAAACAGTCATTCCACCCCAAAACAGTATTTTGCCACATAAAACAGTGATTCCAGCACAAAACAGCATTTTGCCACATAATACAGTGTGTCTCTCTCCAAACAGGATTTTGCCACATAAAACAGTGATTCTGACCTCTAAACAACCTTTAGAGGCAAAAAACGCTGTTTCCAGCCAGAAACAGCATTTTGCCATATAAAACAGTGAATCCACCTATAAACAGCATTTTGGCAGATAAAACACTGTTTCTCCATCCAAACAGCCTTTAACGGCAAAAAACGCTGTTTCTAGCCCAAAACAGCGTTTTGCCACATAAAACAGTGATTCCACCACAAAACAGCATTTTGCCACATAAAACAGTGTTTCTCTCTCCAAACAGCATTTTGCCACATAAAACAGTGATTCCACCTATAAACAGCATTTTGGCAGATAAAACACTGTTTCTCCATCCAAACAGCCTTTAACGGCAAAAAACGCTGTTTCCAGCGTAAAACAGTGTTTTGCCACATAAAACAGTGATTCTGACCTCTAAACAACCTTTAGAGGCAAAAAACGCTGTTTCCAGCCAGAAACAGCATTTTGCCACATAAAACAGTGAATCCACCTATAAACAGCATTTTGGCAGATAAAACACTGTTTCTCCATCCAAACAGCCTTTAACGGCAAAAAACGCTGTTTCTAGCGTAAAACAGCGTTTTGCCACATAAAACAGTGATTCTGACCTCTAAACAACCTTTAGAGGCAAAAAACGCTGTTTCCAGCCAGAAACAGCATTTTGCCACATAAAACAGTGAATCCACCTATAAACGGCATTTTGGCAGATAAAACACTGTTTCTCCATCCAAACAGCCTTTAACGGCAAAAAACGCTGTTTCCAGCCTAAAACAGTGTTTTGCCACATAAAACAGTGATTCTGACCTCTAAACAACCTTTAGAGGCAAAAAACGCTGTTTGCAGCCAGAAACAGCATTTTGCCACATAAAACAGTGAATCCACCTATAAACAGCATTTTGGCAGATAAAACACTGTTTCTCCATCCAAACAGCCTTTAACGGCAAAAAACGCTGTTTCTAGCCCAAAACAGCGTTTTGACACATAAAACAGTGATTCCACCACAAAACAGCATTTTGCCACATAAAATAGTGTTTCTCTCTCCAAACAGCATTTTGCCACATAAAACAGTGATTCCACCTATAAACAGCATTTTGGCAGATAAAACACTGTTTCTCCATCCAAACAGCCTTTAACGGCAAAAAATGCTGTTTCCAGCCTAAAACAGTGTTTTGCCACATAAAACAGTGATTCTGACCTCTAAACAACCTTTAGATGCAAAAAACGCTGTTTCCAGCCAGAAACAGCATTTTGCCACATAAAACAGTGAATCCACCTATAAACAGCATTTTGGCAGATAAAACACTGTTTCTCCATCCAAACAGCCTTTAACGGCAAAAAACGCTGTTTCCAGCCTAAAACAGTGTTTTGCCACATAAAACAGTGATTCTGACCTCTAAACAACCTTTAGAGGCAAAAAACGCTGTTTGCAGCCAGAAACAGCATTTTGCCACATAAAACAGTGAATCCACCTATAAACAGCATTTTGGCAGATAAAACACTGTTTCTCCATCCAAACAGCCTTTAACGGCAAAAAACGCTGTTTCTAGCCCAAAACAGCGTTTTGACACATAAAACAGTGATTCCACCACAAAACAGCATTTTGCCACATAAAATAGTGTTTCTCTCTCCAAACAGCATTTTGCCACATAAAACAGTGATTCCACCTATAAACAGCATTTTGGCAGATAAAACACTGTTTCTCCATCCAAACAGCCTTTAACGGCAAAAAATGCTGTTTCCAGCCTAAAACAGTGTTTTGCCACATAAAACAGTGATTCTGACCTCTAAACAACCTTTAGATGCAAAAAACGCTGTTTCCAGCCAGAAACAGCATTTTGCCACATAAAACAGTGAATCCACCTATAAACAGCATTTTGGCAGATAAAACACTGTTTCTCCATCCAAACAGCCTTTAACGGCAAAAAACGCTGTTTCCAGCCTAAAACAGTGTTTTGCCACATAAAACAGTGATTCTGACCTCTAAACAACCTTTAGAGGCAAAAAACGCTGTTTGCAGCCAGAAACAGCATTTTGCCACATAAAACAGTGAATCCACCTATAAACAGCATTTTGGCAGATAAAACACTGTTTCTCCATCCAAACAGCCTTTAACGGCAAAAAACGCTGTTTCTAGCCCAAAACATCGTTTTGCCACATAAAACAGTGATTCCACCACAAAACAGCATTTTGCCACATAAAACAGTGTTTCTCTCTCCAAACAGCATTTTGCCACATAAAACAGTGATTCCACCTATAAACAGCATTTTGGCAGATAAAACACTGTTTCTCCATCCAAACAGCCTTTAACGGCAAAAAACGCTGTTTCCAGCCCAAAACAGCGTTTTGCCACATAAAACAGTGATTCTGACCTCTAAACAACCTTTAGAGGCAAGAAACGCTGTTTCCAGCCAGAAACAGCATTTTGCCACATAAAACAGTGAATCCACCTATAAACGGCATTTTGGCAGATAAAACACTGTTTCTCCATCCAAACAGCCTTTAACGGCAAAAAATGCTGTTTCCAGCCTAAAACAGTGTTTTGCCACATAAAACAGTGATTCTGACCTCTAAACAACCTTTAGAGGCAAAAAACGCTGTTTGCAGCCAGAAACAGCATTTTGCCACATAAAACAGTGAATCCACCTATAAACAGCATTTTGGCAGATAAAACACTGTTTCTCCATCCAAACAGCCTTTAACGGCAAAAAACGCTGTTTCTAGCCCAAAACAGCGTTTTGACACATAAAACAGTGATTCCACCACAAAACAGCATTTTGCCACATAAAACAGTGTTTCTCTCTCCAAACAGCATTTTGCCACATAAAACAGTGATTCCACCTATAAACAGCATTTTGGCAGATAAAACACTGTTTCTCCATCCAAACAGCCTTTAACGGCAAAAAATGCTGTTTCCAGCCTAAAACAGTGTTTTGCCACATAAAACAGTGATTCTGACCTCTAAACAACCTTTAGATGCAAAAAACGCTGTTTCCAGCCAGAAACAGCATTTTGCCACATAAAACAGTGAATCCACCTATAAACAGCATTTTGGCAGATAAAACACTGTTTCTCCATCCAAACAGCCTTTAACGGCAAAAAACGCTGTTTCCAGCCTAAAACAGTGTTTTGCCACATAAAACAGTGATTCTGACCTCTAAACAACCTTTAGAGGCAAAAAACGCTGTTTGCAGCCAGAAACAGCATTTTGCCACATAAAACAGTGAATCCACCTATAAACAGCATTTTGGCAGATAAAACACTGTTTCTCCATCCAAACAGCCTTTAACGGCAAAAAACGCTGTTTCTAGCCCAAAACATCGTTTTTCCACATAAAACAGTGATTCCACCACAAAACAGCATTTTGCCACATAAAACAGTGTTTCTCTCTCCAAACAGCATTTTGCCACATAAAACAGTGATTCCACCTATAAACAGCATTTTGGCAGATAAAACACTGTTTCTCCATCCAAACAGCCTTTAACGGCAAAAAACGCTGTTTCCAGCCCAAAACAGCGTTTTGCCACATAAAACAGTGATTCTGACCTCTAAACAACCTTTAGAGGCAAAAAACGCTGTTTCCAGCCAGAAACAGCATTTTGCCACATAAAACAGTGAATCCACCTATAAACGGCATTTTGGCAGATAAAACACTGTTTCTCCATCCAAACAGCCTTTAACGGCAAAAAACGCTGTTTCCAGCCTAAAACAGTGTTTTGCCACATAAAACAGTGATTCTGACCTCTAAACAACCTTTAGAGGCAAAAAACGCTGTTTGCAGCCAGAAACAGCATTTTGCCACATAAAACAGTGAATCCACCTATAAACAGCATTTTGGCAGATAAAACACTGTTTCTCCATCCAAACAGCCTTTAACGGCAAAAAACGCTGTTTCTAGCCCAAAACAGCGTTTTGACACATAAAACAGTGATTCCACCACAAAACAGCATTTTGCCACATAAAATAGTGTTTCTCTCTCCAAACAGCATTTTGCCACATAAAACAGTGATTCCACCTATAAACAGCATTTTGGCAGATAAAACACTGTTTCTCCATCCAAACAGCCTTTAACGGCAAAAAATGCTGTTTCCAGCCTAAAACAGTGTTTTGCCACATAAAACAGTGATTCTGACCTCTAAACAACCTTTAGAGGCAAAAAACGCTGTTTGCAGCCAGAAACAGCATTTTGCCACATAAAACAGTGAATCCACCTATAAACAGCATTTTGGCAGATAAAACACTGTTTCTCCATCCAAACAGCCTTTAACGGCAAAAAACGCTGTTTCTAGCCCAAAACATCGTTTTGCCACATAAAACAGTGATTCCACCACAAAACAGCATTTTGCCACATAAAACAGTGTTTCTCTCTCCAAACAGCATTTTGCCACATAAAACAGTGATTCCACCTATAAACAGCATTTTGGCAGATAAAACACTGTTTCTCCATCCAAACAGCCTTTAACGGCAAAAAACGCTGTTTCCAGCGTAAAACAGTGTTTTGCCACATAAAACAGTGATTCTGACCTCTAAACAACCTTTAGAGGCAAAAAACGCTGTTTCCAGCCAGAAACAGCATTTTGCCACATAAAACAGTGAATCCACCTATAAACAGCATTTTGGCAGATAAAATACTGTTTCTCCATCCAAACAGCCTTTAACGGCAAAAAACGCTGTTTCTAGCCCAAAACAGTGTTTTGCCACATAAAACAGTGATTCCACCACAAAACAGCATTTTGCCACATAAAATAGTGTTTCTCTCTCCAAACAGAATTTTGCCACATAAAACAGTGTTTCTCTCTCCAAACAGCATTTTGCCACATAAAACAGTGATTCCACCTATAAACAGCATTTTGGCAGATAAAACACTGTTTCTCCATCCAAACAGCCTTGAAAGGCAAAAAATGCCGTTTCCAGCCAGAGACAGCATTTTGCCACATAAAATAGTGTTTCTCTCTCCAAACAGCATTTTGCCACATAAAACAGTGTTTCTCTCTCCAAACAGCATTTTGCCACATAAAACAGTCATTCCACCCCAAAACAGCATTTTGCCACATAAAACAGTCATTCCACCACAAAACAGCATTTTGCCACATAAAACAGTGTTTCTCTCTCCAAACAGCATTTTGCCACATAAAACAGTGTTTCTCTCTCCAAACAGCATTTGGCCACATAAAACAGTGATTCTGCCTCCAAACTGCTTTTAAACGCAAAAAACGCTGTTTCCAGCCAGAAACAGCATTTTGCCACATAAAACAGTCATTCCACCCCAAAACAGTATTTTGCCACATAAAACAGTGATTCCACCACAAAACAGCATTTTGCCACATAATACAGTGTGTCTCTCTCCAAACAGGATTTTGCCACATAAAACAGTGATTCCACCACAAAACAGCATTTTGCCACATTAAACAGTGTTTCTCTCTCCAAACAGCATTTTGCCACATAAAACAGTCATTCCACCACAAAACAGTATTTTGCCACATAAAACAGTGTTTCTCTCTCCAAACAGCATTTTGCCACATAAAACAGTGATTCCACCTATAAACAGCATTTTTGCAGATGAAACACTGTTTCTCCATCAAAACAGCCTTTAAAGGCAAAAAATGCCGTTTCCAGCCAGAAACGGCATTTTGCCACATAAAACAGTCATTCCACCCCAAAACAGCATTTCGACACATAAAACAGTGATTCCACCACAAAACAGCATTTTGCCACATAAAACAGTGTTTCTCTCTCCAAACAGCATTTTGCCACATAAAACAGTGTTTCTCTCTCCAAACAGCATTTTGCCACATAAAACAGTCATTCCACCCCAAAACAGCATTTTGCCACATAAAACAGTGATTCCACCAAAAAACAGCATTTTGCCACATAAAACAGTGTTTCTCTCTCCAAACAGCATTTTGCCACATAAAACAGTCATTCCACCCCAAAACAGTATTTTGCCACATAAAA
The DNA here is from genome assembly GCF_048128805.1 of Centroberyx gerrardi. Lineage (NCBI taxonomy): Eukaryota > Metazoa > Chordata > Actinopteri > Beryciformes > Berycidae > Centroberyx > Centroberyx gerrardi. Next base: position 242,206 of record NW_027605198.1, read on the forward strand.
CAGTGATTCTGCCTCCAATCTGCTTTTAAACGCAAAAAACGCTGTTTCCAGCCCGAAACAGCATTTTGCCACATAAAACAGTGTTTCTCTCTCCAAACAGCATTTTGCCACATAAAACAGTGTTTCTCTCTCCAAACAGCATTTTGCCACATAAAACAGTCATTCCACCCCAAAACAGCATTTTGCCACATAAAACAGTCATTCCACCACAAAACAGCATTTTGCCACATAAAACAGTGTTTCTCTCTCCAAACAGCATTTTGCCACATAAAACAGTGTTTCTCTCTCCAAACAGCATTTGGCCACATAAAACAGTGATTCTGCCTCCAAACTGCTTTTAAACGCAAAAAACGCTGTTTCCAGCCAGAAACAGCATTTTGCCACATAAAACAGTCATTCCACCCCAAAACAGTATTTTGCCACATAAAACAGTGATTCCAGCACAAAACAGCATTTTGCCACATAATACAGTGTGTCTCTCTCCAAACAGGATTTTGCCACATAAAACAGTGATTCTGACCTCTAAACAACCTTTAGAGGCAAAAAACGCTGTTTCCAGCCAGAAACAGCATTTTGCCATATAAAACAGTGAATCCACCTATAAACAGCATTTTGGCAGATAAAACACTGTTTCTCCATCCAAACAGCCTTTAACGGCAAAAAACGCTGTTTCTAGCCCAAAACAGCGTTTTGCCACATAAAACAGTGATTCCACCACAAAACAGCATTTTGCCACATAAAACAGTGATTCCACCTATAAACAGCATTTTCCAGATAAAACACTGTTTCTCCATCCAAACAGCCTTTAACGGCAAAAAATGCTGTTTCCAGCCTAAAACAGTGTTTTGCCACATAAAACAGTGATTCTGACCTCTAAACAACCTTTAGAGGCAAAAAACGCTGTTTCCAGCCAGAAACAGCATTTTGCCACATAAAACAGTGAATCAACCTATAAACAGCATTTTGGCAGATAAAACACTGTTTCTCCATCCAAACAGCCTTTAACGGCAAAAAACGCTGTTTCTAGCCCAAAACATCGTTTTGCCACATAAAACAGTGATTCCACCACAAAACAGCATTTTGCCACATAAAACAGTGTTTCTCTCTCCAAACAGCATTTTGCCACATAAAACAGTGATTCCACCTATAAACAGCATTTTGGCAGATAAAACACTGTTTCTCCATCCAAACAGCCTTTAACGGCAAAAAACGCTGTTTCCAGCCAGAAACAGCATTTTGCCATATAAAACAGTGAATCCACCTATAAACAGCATTTTGGCAGATAAAACACTGTTTCTCCATCCAAACAGCCTTTAACGGCAAAAAACGCTGTTTCTAGCCCAAAACAGCGTTTTGCCACATAAAACAGTGATTCCACCACAAAACAGCATTTTGCCACATAAAACAGTGATTCCACCTATAAACAGCATTTTCCAGATAAAACACTGTTTCTCCATCCAAACAGCCTTTAACGGCAAAAAATGCTGTTTCCAGCCTAAAACAGTGTTTTGCCACATAAAACAGTGATTCTGACCTCTAAACAACCTTTAGATGCAAAAAACGCTGTTTCCAGCCAGAAACAGCATTTTGCCACATAAAACAGTGAATCCACCTATAAACAGCATTTTGGCAGATAAAACACTGTTTCTCCATCCAAACAGCCTTTAACGGCAAAAAACGCTGTTTCCAGCCCAAAACAGCGTTTTGCCACATAAAACAGTGATTCTGACCTCTAAACAACCTTTAGAGGCAAAAAACGCTGTTTCCAGCCAGAAACAGCATTTTGCCACATAAAACAGTGAATCCACCTATAAACGGCATTTTGGCAGATAAAACACTGTTTCTCCATCCAAACAGCCTTTAACGGCAAAAAACGCTGTTTCCAGCCTAAAACAGTGTTTTGCCACATAAAACAGTGATTCTGACCTCTAAACAACCTTTAGAGGCAAAAAACGCTGTTTGCAGCCAGAAACAGCATTTTGCCACATAAAACAGTGAATCCACCTATAAACAGCATTTTGGCAGATAAAACACTGTTTCTCCATCCAAACAGCCTTTAACGGCAAAAAACGCTGTTTCTAGCCCAAAACAGCGTTTTGACACATAAAACAGTGATTCCACCACAAAACAGCATTTTGCCACATAAAATAGTGTTTCTCTCTCCAAACAGCATTTTGCCACATAAAACAGTGATTCCACCTATAAACAGCATTTTGGCAGATAAAACACTGTTTCTCCATCCAAACAGCCTTTAACGGCAAAAAATGCTGTTTCCAGCCTAAAACAGTGTTTTGCCACATAAAACAGTGATTCTGACCTCTAAACAACCTTTAGAGGCAAAAAACGCTGTTTCCAGCCAGAAACAGCATTTTGCCACATAAAACAGTGAATCCACCTATAAACAGCATTTTGGCAGATAAAACACTGTTTCTCCATCCAAACAGCCTTTAACGGCAAAAAACGCTGTTTCCAGCCTAAAACAGTGTTTTGCCACATAAAACAGTGATTCTGACCTCTAAACAACCTTTAGAGGCAAAAAACGCTGTTTGCAGCCAGAAACAGCATTTTGCCACATAAAACAGTGAATCCACCTATAAACAGCATTTTGGCAGATAAAACACTGTTTCTCCATCCAAACAGCCTTTAAAGGCAAAAAACACTGTTTCCAGCCAGAAACAGCATTTTGCCACATAAAACAGTGATTCCACCTATAAAAAGCATTTTGGCAGATAAAACACTGTTTCTCCATCCAAACTGCAATTAAAGTGGGACATTGCATGGCTGAAAAGGCCTCAGTAAAGTTGATGAGAAGGCCGTCATTGACTTAACATTGGTGACCTTTTGAACTTTTGGGTCACTTTTGGGGCACTTCCTGTGGTCCTAGGATGACAACTTTGAACTCACATGTTCGGTGGTACGCCAGCTTTCAGGCAAAAGTGGTTGCAAGTCAATCGGGACTTGCATGGCTGAAAAGGCCTCAGTAAAGTTCATGAGAAGGCCGTCATTGACTTAACATTGGTGACCTTTTGAACTTTGGGGTCACTTTTGGGGAACTTCCTGTGGTCTGAGAAAGACAAAATTGAACTCACACGTTCGGTGGGACGCCAGCTATCAGGCAAAAGTGGTTGCAAGTCAATCGGGACTTGCATGTCTGAAAAGGCCTCAGTAAATTTGTTCCTCATACATTGGCCACCTTTTGAACTTTGGGGTCACTTTTGGGGCACTTCCTGTGGTCCTAGAATGACAAAATTGAACTCACATGGTCGGTGGGATGCCAGCTTTCAGGCAAAAGTGGTTGCAATTCAATCGGGACTTGCATGGCTGAAAAGGCCTCAGTAAAGTTGATGAGAAGGCCGTCATTGACTTAACATTGGTGACCTTTTGAAGTTTGAGGTCACTTTTGGGGCACTTCCTGTGGTCTTAGAATGACAACATTGAACTCACATGTTCGGTGGGACGCCAGCTTTCAGGCAAAAGTGGTTGCAAGTCAATCGGGACTTGCATGGCTGAAAAGGCCTCAGTAAAGTTCATGAGAAGGCCGTCATTGACTTAACATTGGTGACCTTTTGAACTTTGGGGTCACTTTTGGGGCACTTCCTGTGGTCCTAGAAGGACAAAATTGGACTCACTCGTTCGGTGGGTGGCCAGCTTTCAGGCAAAAGTGGTTTCAAGTAAATCGGGACTTGCATGGCTGAAAAGGCCTCAGTAAAGTTGATGAGAAGGCCGTCATTGACTTAACATTGGTGACCTTTTGAACTTTGGGGTCACTTTTGGGTCACGTCCTGTGGTCCTAGAAGGACAAAATTGAACTCACACGTTCGGTGGGACGCCAGCTATCAGGCAAAAGTGGTTGCAAGTCAATCGGGAGTTGCATGGCTGAAAAGGCCTCAGTAAATTTGTTCCTCATACATTGGCCAACTTTTGAACTTTGGGGTCACTTTTGGGGCACTTCCTGTGGTCCTAGGATGACAACTTTGAACTCACATGTTCGGTGGGACGCCAGCTTTCAGGCAAAAGTGGTTGCAAGTCAATCGGGACTTGCATGGCTGAAAAGGCCTCAGTAAAGTTGATGAGAAGGCCGTCATTGACTTAACATTGGTGACCTTTTGAACTTTGGGGTCACTTTTGGGGCACTTCCTGTGTTCCTAGAAGGACAAAATTGGACTCACTCGTTCGGTGGGTGGCCAGCTTTCAGGCAAGAGTGGTTGCAAGTCAATCGGGACTTGCATGGCTGAAAAGGCCTCAGTAAAGTTGATGAGAAGGCCGTCATTGACTTAACATTGGTGACCTTTTGAACTTTGGGGTCACTTTTGGGGCACTTCCTGTGGTCCTAGAAGGACAAAATTGGACTCACTCGTTCGGTGGGTGGCCAGCTTTCAGGCAAGAGTGGTTGCAAGTCAATCGGGACTTGCATGGCTGAAAAGGCCTCAGTAAAGTGTATGAAAAGGCCGTCATTGACTTAACATTGGTGACCTTTTGAACTTTGGGGTCACTTTTGGGGCACTTCCTGTGGTCCGAGAAGGACAAAATTGAACTCACACGTTCGGTGGGACGCCAGCTATCAGGCAAAAGTGGTTGCAAGTCAATCGGGACTTGCATGGCTGAAAAGGCCTCAGTAAATTTGTTCCTCATACATTGGCCAACTTTTGAACTTTGGGGTCACTTTTGGGGCACTTCCTGTGGTCCTAGGATGACAACTTTGAACTCACATGTTCGGTGGGACGCCAGCTTTCAGGCAAAAGTGGTTGCAAGTCAATCGGGACTTGCATGGCTGAAAAGGCCTCAGTAAAGTTGATGAGAAGGCCGTCATTGACTTAACATTGGTGACCTTTTGAACTTTGGGGTCACTTTTGGGGCACTTCCTGTGGTCCTAGAAGGACAAAATTGGACTCACTCGTTCGGTGGGTGGCCAGCTTTCAGGCAAAAGTGGTTTCAAGTAAATCGGGACTTGCATGGCTGAAAAGGCCTCAGTAAAGTTGATGAGAAGGCCGTCATTGACTTAACATTGGTGACCTTTTGAACTTTGGGGTCACTTTTGGGGCACTTCCTGTGGTCCTAGGATGACAACTTTGAACTCACATGTTCGGTGGGACACCAGCTTTCAGGCAAAAGTGGTTGCAAGTCAATCGGGACTTGCATGGCTGAAAAGGCCTCAGTAAAGTTGATGAGAAGGCCGTCATTGACTTAACATTGGTGACCTTTTGAACTTTGGGGTCACTTTTGGGGAACTTCCTGTGGTCCGAGAAGGACAAAATTGAACTCACACGTTCGGTGGGACGCCAGCTATCAGGCAAAAGTGGTTGCAAGTCAATCGGGACTTGCATGTCTGAAAAGGCCTCAGTAAATTTGTTCCTCATACATTGGCCACCTTTTGAACTTTGGGGTCACTTTTGGGGCACTTCCTGTGGTCCTAGAATGACAAAATTGAACTCACATGTTCGGTGGGACGCCAGCTTTCAGGCAAAAGTGGTTGCAAGTCAATTGGGACTTGCATGGCTGAAAAGGCCTCAGTAAAGTTGATGAGAAGGCCGTCATTGACTTAACATTGGTGACCTTTTGAAGTTTGAGGTCACTTTTGGGGCACTTCCTGTGGTCTTAGAATGACAACATTGAACTCACATGTTCGGTGGGACGCCAGCTTTCAGGCAAAAGTGGTTGCAAGTCAATCGGGACTTGCATGGCTGAAAAGGCCTCAGTAAAGTTGATGAGAAGGCCGTCATTGACTTAACATTGGTGACCTTTTGAACTTTGGGGTCACTTTTGGGGCACTTCCTGTGGTCCTAGAAGGACAAAATTGGACTCACTCGTTCGGTGGGTGGCCAGCTTTCAGGCAAAAGTGATTTCAAGTAAATCGGGACTTGCATGGCTGAAAAGGCCTCAGTAAAGTTGATGAGAAGGCCGTCATTGACTTAACATTGGTGACCTTTTGAACTTTGGGGTCACTTTTGGGTCTCTTCCTGTGGTCCTAGAAGGACAAAATTGAACTCACACGTTCGGTGGGACGCCAGCTATCATGCAAAAGTGGTTGCAAGTCAATCGGGAGTTGCATGGCTGAAAAGGCCTCAGTAAATTTGTTCCTCATACATTGGCCAACTTTTGAACTTTGGGGTCACTTTTGGGGCACTTCCTGTGGTCCTAGGATGACAACTTTGAACTCACATGTTCGGTGGGACGCCAGCTTTCAGGCAAAAGTGGTTGCAAGTCAATCGGGACTTGCATGGCTGAAAAGGCCTCAGTAAAGTTGATGAGAAGGCCGTCATTGACTTAACATTGGTGACCTTTTGAACTTTGGGGTCACTTTTGGGGAACTTCCTGTGGTCCGAGAAGGACAAAATTGAACTCACACGTTCGGTGGGACGCCAGCTATCAGGCAAAAGTGGTTGCAAGTCAATCGGGACTTGCATGTCTGAAAAGGCCTCAGTAAATTTGTTCCTCATACATTGGCCACCTTTTGAACTTTGGGGTCACTTTTGGGGCACTTCCTGTGGTCCTAGGATGACAACTTTGAACTCACATGTTCTGTGGGACGCCAGCTTTCAGGCAAAAGTGGTTGCAAGTCAATCGGGACTTGCATGGCTGAAAAGGCCTCAGTAAAGTTGATGAGAAGGCCGTCATTGACTTAACATTGGTGACCTTTTGAACTTTGGGGTCACTTTTGGGGCACTTCCTGTGGTCCTAGAAGGACAAAATTGGACTCACTCGTTCGGAGGGTGGCCAGCTTTCAGGCAAAAGTGATTTCAAGTAAATCGGGACTTGCATGGCTGAAAAGGCCTCAGTAAAGTTGATGAGAAGGCCGTCATTGACTTAACATTGGTGACCTTTTGAACTTTGGGGTCACTTTTGGGGCACTTCCTGTTGTCCTAGAAGGACAAAACAGCGTTTTGCCACATAAAACAGTGATTCCACCACAAAACAGCATTTTGCCACATAAAATAGTGTTTCTCTCTCCAAACAGCATTTTGCCACATAAAACAGTGTTTCTCTCTCCAAACAGCATTTTGCCACGTAAAACAGTGATTCCACCTATAAACAGCATTTTGGCAGATAAAACACTGTTTCTCCATCCAAACAGCCTTTAACGGCAAAAAACGCTGTTTCCAGCCTAAAACAGCGTTTTGCCACATAAAACAGTGATTCTGACCTCCAAACAACTTTTAGAGGCAAAAAACGCTGTTTCCAGCCAGAAACAGCATTTTGCCACATAAAACAGTGAATCCACCTATAAACAGCATTTTGGCAGATAAAATACTGTTTCTCCATCCAAACAGCCTTTAACGGCAAAAAACGCTGTTTCTAGCCCAAAACAGTGTTTTGCCACATAAAACAGTGATTCTGACCTCCAAACAACTTTTAGAGGCAAAAAACGCTGTTTCCAGCCAGAAACAGCATTTTGCCACATAAAACAGTGAATCCACCTATAAACAGCATTTTGGCAGATAAAATACTGTTTCTCCATCCAAACAGCCTTTAACGGCAAAAAACGCTGTTTCTAGCCCAAAACAGTGTTTTGCCACATAAAACAGTGATTCCACCACAAAACAGCATTTTGCCACATAAAATAGTGTTTCTCTCTCCAAACAGAATTTTGCCACATAAAACAGTGTTTCTCTCTCCAAACAGCATTTTGCCACATAAAACAGTGATTCCACCTATAAACAGCATTTTGGCAGATAAAACACTGTTTCTCCATCCAAACAGCCTTGAAAGGCAAAAAATGCCGTTTCCAGCCAGAGACAGCATTTTGCCACATAAAATAGTGTTTCTCTCTCCAAACAGCATTTTGCCACATAAAACAGTGTTTCTCTCTCCAAACAGCATTTTGCCACATAAAACAGTCATTCCACCCCAAAACAGCATTTTGCCACATAAAACAGTCATTCCACCACAAAACAGCATTTTGCCACATAAAACAGTGTTTCTCTCTCCAAACAGCATTTTGCCACATAAAACAGTGTTTCTCTCTCCAAACAGCATTTGGCCACATAAAACAGTGATTCTGCCTCCAAACTGCTTTTAAACGCAAAAAACGCTGTTTCCAGCCAGAAACAGCATTTTGCCACATAAAACAGTCATTCCACCCCAAAACAGTATTTTGCCACATAAAACAGTGATTCCACCACAAAACAGCATTTTGCCACATAATACAGTGTGTCTCTCTCCAAACAGGATTTTGCCACATAAAACAGTGATTCCACCACAAAACAGCATTTTGCCACATTAAACAGTGTTTCTCTCTCCAAACAGCATTTTGCCACATAAAACAGTCATTCCACCACAAAACAGTATTTTGCCACATAAAACAGTGTTTCTCTCTCCAAACAGCATTTTGCCACATAAAACAGTGATTCCACCTATAAACAGCATTTTGGCAGATGAAACACTGTTTCTCCATCAAAACAGCCTTTAAAGGCAAAAAATGCCGTTTCCAGCCAGAAACAGCATTTTGCCACATAAAACAGTCATTCCACCCCAAAACAGCATTTTGCCACATAAAACAGTGATTCCACCACAAAACAGCATTTTGCCACATAAAACAGTGTTTCTCTCTCCAAACAGCATTTTGCCACATAAAACAGTGTTTCTCTCTCCAAACAGCATTTTGCCACATAAAACAGTCATTCCACCCCAAAACAGCATTTTGCCACATAAAACAGTGATTCCACCACAAAACAGCATTTTGCCACATAAAACAGTGTTTCTCTCTCCAAACAGCATTTTGCCACACAAAACAGTCATTCCACCCCAAAAACAGCATTTTGCCACATAAAACAGTGTTTCTCTCTCCAAACAGCATTTTGCCACATAAAACAGTCATTCCACCCCAAAACAGTATTTTGCCACATAAAACAGTGATTCTGCCTCCAATCTGCTTTTAAACGCAAAAAACGCTGTTTCCAGCCCGAAACAGCATTTTGCCACATAAAACAGTGTTTCTCTCTCCAAACAGCATTTTGCCACATAAAACAGTCATTCCACCCCAAAACAGCATTTTGCCACATAAAACAGTGTTTCTCTCTCCAAACAGCATTTGGCCACATAAAACAGTGATTCTGCCTCCAAACTGCTTTTAAACGCAAAAAACGCTGTTTCCAGCCAGAAACAGCATTTTGCCACATAAAACAGTCATTCCACCCCAAAACAGTATTTTGCCACATAAAACAGTGATTCCACCACAAAACAGCATTTTGCCACATAATACAGTGTGTCTCTCTCCAAACAGGATTTTGCCACATAAAACAGTGATTCCACCACAAAACAGCATTTTGCCACATTAAACAGTGTTTCTCTCTCCAAACAGCATTTTGCCACATAAAACAGTCATTCCACCACAAAACAGTATTTTGCCACATAAAACAGTGTTTCTCTCTCCAAACAGCATTTTGCCACATAAAACAGTGATTCCACCTATAAACAGCATTTTGGCAGATGAAACACTGTTTCTCCATCAAAACAGCCTTTAAAGGCAAAAAATGCCGTTTCCAGCCAGAAACAGCATTTTGCCACATAAAATAGTGTTTCTCTCTCCAAACAGCATTTTGCCACATAAAACAGTGTTTCTCTCTCCAAACAGCATTTTGCCACATAAAACAGTCATTCCACCCCAAAACAGCATTTTGCCACATAAAACAGTGATTCTGCCTCCAATCTGCTTTTAAACGCAAAAAACGCTGTTTCCAGCCCGAAACAGCACTTTGCCACATAAAACAGTGATTCCACCACAAAACAGCATTTTGCCACATAAAACAGTGTTTCTCTCTCCAAACAGCATTTTGCCACATAAAACAGTCATTCCACACCAAAACAGCATTTTGCCACATAAAACAGTGATTCCACCTATAAACAGCATTTTGGCAGATAAAACACTGTTTCTCCATCCAAACAGCCTTTAAAGACAAAAAACGCTGTTTCCAGCCAGAAACAGCATTATGCCACATAAAACAGTGATTCCACCTATAAACAGCATTTTGGCAGATAAAACACTGTTTCTCCATCCAAACAGCCTTTAAAGGCAAAAAACACTGTTTCCAGCCAGAAACAGCATTTTGCCACATAAAACAGTGATTCCACCTATAAAAAGCATTTTGGCAGATAAAACACTGTTTCTCCATCCAAACTGCAATTAAAGTGGGACATTGCATGGCTGAAAAGGCCTCAGTAAAGTTGATGAGAAGGCCGTCATTGACTTAACATTGGTGACCTTTTGAACTTTGGGGTCACTTTTGGGGCACTTCCTGTGGTCCTAGAAGGACAAAATTGGACTCACTCGTTCGGTGGGTGGCCAGCTTTCAGGCAAAAGTGGTTTCAAGTAAATCGGGACTTGCATGGCTGAAAAGGCCTCAGTAAAGTTGATGAGAAGGCCGTCATTGACTTAACATTGGTGACCTTTTGAACTTTGGGGTCACTTTTGGGTCTCTTCCTGTGGTCCTAGAAGGACAAAATTGAACTCACACATTCGGTGGGACGCCAGCTATCAGGCAAAAGTGGTTGCAAGTCAATCGGGAGTTGCATGGCTGAAAAGGCCTCAGTAAATTTGTTCCTCATACATTGGCCAACTTTTGAACTTTGGGGTCACTTTTGGGGCACTTCCTGTGGTCCTAGGATGACAACTTTGAACTCACATGTTCGGTGGGACGCCAGCTTTCAGGCAAAAGTGGTTGCAAGTCAATCGGGAATTGCATGGCTGAAAAGGCCTCAGTAAAGTTGATGAGAAGGCCGTCATTGACTTAACATTGGTGACCTTTTGAACTTTGGGGTCACTTTTGGGGCACTTCCTGTGGTCCTAGAAGGACAAAATTGGACTAACTCGTTCGGTGGGTGGCCAGCTTTCAGGCAAGAGTGGTTGCAAGTCAATCGGGACTTGCATGGCTGAAAAGGCCTCAGTAAAGTGTATGAAAAGGCCGTCATTGACTTAACATTGGTGACCTTTTGAACTTTGGGGTCACTTTTGGGGCACTTCCTGTGGTCCGAGAAGGACAAAATTGAACTCACACGTTCGGTGGGACGCCAGCTATCAGGCAAAAGTGGTTGCAAGTCAATCGGGACTTGCATGGCTGAAAAGGCCTCAGTAAATTTATTCCTCATACACTGGCCAACTTTTGAACTTTGGGGTCACTTTTGGGGCACTTCCTGTGGTCCTAGGATGACAACTTTGAACTCACATGTTCGGTGGGACGCCAGCTTTCAGGCAAAAGTGGTTGCAAGTCAATCGGGACTTGCATGGCTGAAAAGGCCTCAGTAAAGTTGATGAGAAGGCCGTCATTGACTTAACATTGGTGACCTTTTGAACTTTGGGGTCACTTTTGGGGCACTTCCTGTGGTCCTAGAAGGACAAAATTGGACTCACTCGTTCGGTGGGACGTCAGCTTTCAGGCAAAAGTGGTTTCAAGTAAATCGGGACTTGCATGGCTGAAAAGGCCTCAGTAAAGTTGATGAGAAGGCCGTCATTGACTTAACATTGGTGACCTTTTGAACTTTGGGGTCACTTTTGGGGCACTTCCTGTGGTCCTAGAAGGACAAAATTGGACTCACTCGTTCGGTGGGTGGTCAGCTTTCAGGCAAGAGTGGTTGCAAGTCAATCGGGACTTACATGGCTGAAAAGGCCTCAGTAAAGTTTATGAGAAGGCCGTCATTGACTTAACATTGGTGACCTTTTGAACTTTGGGGTCACTTTTGGGGCACTTCCTGTGGTCCGAGAAGGACAAAATTGAACTCACACGTTCGGTGGGACGCCAGCTATCAGGCAAAAGTGGTTGCAAGTCAATCGGGACTTGCATGGCTGAAAAGGCCTCAGTAAATTTGTTCCACATACATTGGCCAACTTTTGAACTTTGGGGTCACTTTTGGGGCACTTCCTGTGGTCCTAGGATGACAACTTTGAACTCACATGTTCGGTGGGACGCCAGCTTTCAGGCAAAAGTGGTTGCAAGTCAATCGGGACTTGCATGGCTGAAAAGGCCTCAGTAAAGTTCATGAGAAGGCCGTCATTGACTTAACATTGGTGACCTTTTGAACTTTGGGGTCACTTTTGGGGCACTTCCTGTGGTCCTAGAAGGACAAAATTGGACTCACTCGTTCGGTGGGTGGCCAGCTTTCAGGCAAAAGTGATTTCAAGTAAATCGGGACTTGCATGGCTGAAAAGGCCTCAGTAAAGTTTATGAGAAGGCCGTCATTGACTTAACATTGGTGACCTTTTGAACTTTGGGGTCACTTTTGGGGCACTTCCTGTGGTCCGAGAAGGACAAAATTGAACTCACACGTTCGGTGGGACGCCAGCTATCAGGCAAAAGTGGTTGCAAGTCAATCGGGACTTGCATGGCTGAAAAGGCCTCAGTAAATTTGTTCCACATACATTGGCCAACTTTTGAACTTTGGGGTCACTTTTGGGGCACTTCCTGTGGTCCTAGGATGACAACTTTGAACTCACATGTTCGGTGGGACGCCAGCTTTCAGGCAAAAGTGGTTGCAAGTCAATCGGGACTTGCATGGCTGAAAAGGCCTCAGTAAAGTTCATGAGAAGGCCGTCATTGACTTAACATTGGTGACCTTTTGAACTTTGGGGTCACTTTTGGGGCACTTCCTGTGGTCCTAGAAGGACAAAATTGGACTCACTCGTTCGGTGGGTGGCCAGCTTTCAGGCAAAAGTGATTTCAAGTAAATCGGGACTTGCATGGCTGAAAAGGCCTCAGTAAAGTTGATGAGAAGGCCGTCATTGACTTAACATTGGTGACCTTTTGAACTTTGGGGTCACTTTTGGGGCACTTCCTGTGGTCCTAGAAGGACAAAATTGGACTCACTCGTTCGGTGGGTGGTCAGCTTTCAGGCAAGAGTGGTTGCAAGTCAATCGGGACTTACATGGCTGAAAAGGCCTCAGTAAAGTTTATGAGAAGGCCGTCATTGACTTAACATTGGTGACCTTTTGAACTTTGGGGTCACTTTTGGGGCACTTCCTGTGGTCCGAGAAGGACAAAATTGAACTCACACGTTCGGTGGGACGCCAGCTATCAGGCAAAAGTGGTTGCAAGTCAATCGGGACTTGCATGGCTGAAAAGGCCTCAGTAAATTTGTTCCACATACATTGGCCAACTTTTGAACTTTGGGGTCACTTTTGGGGCACTTCCTGTGGTCCTAGGATGACAACTTTGAACTCACATGTTCGGTGGGACGCCAGCTTTCAGGCAAAAGTGGTTGCAAGTCAATCGGGACTTGCATGGCTGAAAAGGCCTCAGTAAAGTTGATGAGAAGGCCGTCATTGACTTAACATTGGTGACCTTTTGAACTTTGGGGTCACTTTTGGGGCACTTCCTGTGGTCCTAGAAGGACAAAATTGGACTCACTCGTTCGGTGGGTGGCCAGCTTTCAGGCAAAAGTGGTTTCAAGTAAATCGGGACTTGCATGGCTGAAAAGGCCTCAGTAAAGTTGATGAGAAGGCCGTCATTGACTTAACATTGGTGACCTTTTGAACTTTGGGGTCACTTTTGGGGCACTTCCTGTGGTCCGAGAAGGACAAAATTGAACTCACACGTTCGGTGGGACGCCAGCTATCAGGCAAAAGTGGTTGCAAGTCAATCGGGACTTGCATGGCTGAAAAGGCCTCAGTAAATTTGTTCCTCATACATTGGCCAACTTTTGAACTTTGGGGTCACTTTTGGGGCACTTCCTGTGGTCCTAGGATGACAACTTTGAACTCACATGTTCGGTGGGACGCCAGCTTTCAGGCAAAAGTGGTTGCAAGTCAATCGGGAATTGCATGGCTGAAAAGGCCTCAGTAAAGTTGATGAGAAGGCCGTCATTGACTTAACATTGGTGACCTTTTGAACTTTGGGGTCACTTTTGGGGCACTTCCTGTGGTCCTAGAAGGACAAAATTGGACTAACTCGTTCGGTGGGTGGCCAGCTTTCAGGCAAGAGTGGTTGCAAGTCAATCGGGACTTGCATGGCTGAAAAGGCCTCAGTAAAGTGTATGAAAAGGCCGTCATTGACTTAACATTGGTGACCTTTTGAACTTTGGGGTCACTTTTGGGGCACTTCCTGTGGTCCGAGAAGGACAAAATTGAACTCACACGTTCGGTGGGACGCCAGCTATCAGGCAAAAGTGGTTGCAAGTCAATCGGGACTTGCATGGCTGAAAAGGCCTCAGTAAATTTATTCCTCATACACTGGCCAACTTTTGAACTTTGGGGTCACTTTTGGGGCACTTCCTGTGGTCCTAGGATGACAACTTTGAACTCACATGTTCGGTGGGACGCCAGCTTTCAGGCAAAAGTGGTTGCAAGTCAATCGGGACTTGCATGGCTGAAAAGGCCTCAGTAAAGTTGATGAGAAGGCCGTCATTGACTTAACATTGGTGACCTTTTGAACTTTGGGGTCACTTTTGGGGCACTTCCTGTGGTCCTAGAAGGACAAAATTGGACTCACTCGTTCGGTGGGACGTCAGCTTTCAGGCAAAAGTGGTTTCAAGTAAATCGGGACTTGCATGGCTGAAAAGGCCTCAGTAAAGTTGATGAGAAGGCCGTCATTGACTTAACATTGGTGACCTTTTGAACTTTGGGGTCACTTTTGGGGCACTTCCTGTGGTCCTAGAAGGACAAAATTGGACTCACTCGTTCGGTGGGTGGTCAGCTTTCAGGCAAGAGTGGTTGCAAGTCAATCGGGACTTACATGGCTGAAAAGGCCTCAGTAAAGTTTATGAGAAGGCCGTCATTGACTTAACATTGGTGACCTTTTGAACTTTGGGGTCACTTTTGGGGAACTTCCTGTGGTCCGAGAAGGACAAAATTGAACTCACACGTTCGGTGGGACGCCAGCTATCAGGCAAAAGTGGTTGCAAGTCAATCGGGACTTGCATGGCTGAAAAGGCCTCAGTAAATTTGTTCCACATACATTGGCCAACTTTTGAACTTTGGGGTCACTTTTGGGGCACTTCCTGTGGTCCTAGGATGACAACTTTGAACTCACATGTTCGGTGGGACGCCAGCTTTCAGGCAAAAGTGGTTGCAAGTCAATCGGGACTTGCATGGCTGAAAAGGCCTCAGTAAAGTTCATGAGAAGGCCGTCATTGACTTAACATTGGTGACCTTTTGAACTTTGGGGTCACTTTTGGGGCACTTCCTGTGGTCCGAGAAGGACAAAATTGAACTCACACGTTCGGTGGGACGCCAGCTATCAGGCAAAAGTGGTTGCAAGTCAATCGGGACTTGCATGGCTGAAAAGGCCTCAGTAAAGTTGATGAGAAGGCCGTCATTGACTTAACATTGGTGACCTTTTGAACTTTGGGGTCACTTTTGGGGCACACAGCGTTTTGCCACATAAAACAGTGATTCCACCACAAAACAGCATTTTACCACATAAAATAGTGTTTCTCTTTCCAAACAGCGTTTTGCCACATAAAACAGTGATTCTGCCTCCAAACAACCTTTAGAGGCAAAAAACGCTGTTTCCAGCCAGAAACAGCATTTTGCCACATAAAACAGTGATTCCACCACAAAACAGCATTTTGCCACATAAAATAGTGTTTCTCTCTCCAAACAGCATTTTGCCACATAAAACAGTGTTTCTCTCTCCAAACAGCATTTTGCCACGTAAAACAGTGATTCCACCTATAAACAGCATTTTGGCAGATAAAACACTGTTTCTCCATCCAAACAGCCTTGAAAGGCAAAAAATGCCGTTTCCAGCCAGAGACAGCATTTTGCCACATAAAATAGTGTTTCTCTCTCCAAACAGCATTTTGCCACATAAAACAGTGTTTCTCTCTCCAAACAGCATTTTGCCACATAAAACAGTCATTCCACCCCAAAACAGCATTTTGCCACATAAAACAGTCATTCCACCACAAAACAGCATTTTGCCACATAATACAGTGTGTCTCTCTCCAAACAGGATTTTG
Organism: Centroberyx gerrardi; assembly: GCF_048128805.1. NCBI lineage: Eukaryota > Metazoa > Chordata > Actinopteri > Beryciformes > Berycidae > Centroberyx > Centroberyx gerrardi. Next base: position 258,091 of record NW_027605198.1, read on the forward strand.
CCACATAAAACAGTGATTCCACCACAAAACAGCATTTTGCCACATTAAACAGTGTTTCTCTCTCCAAACAGCATTTTGCCACATAAAACAGTCATTCCACCACAAAACAGTATTTTGCCACATAAAACAGTGTTTCTCTCTCCAAACAGCATTTTGCCACATAAAACAGTGATTCCACCTATAAACAGCATTTTGGCAGATGAAACACTGTTTCTCCATCAAAACAGCCTTTAAAGGCAAAAAATACCGTTTCCAGCCAGAAACAGCATTTTGCAACATAAAACAGTCATTCCACCCCAAAACAGCATTTTGCCACATAAAACAGTGATTCCACCACAAAACAGCATTTTGCCACATAAAACAGTGTTTCTCTCTCCAAACAGCATTTTGCCACATAAAACAGTGTTTCTCTCTCCAAACAGCATTTTGCAACATAAAACAGTCATTCCACCCCAAAACAGCATTTTGCCACATAAAACAGTGATTCCACCACAAAACAGCATTTTGCCACATAAAACAGTGTTTCTCTCTCCAAACAGCATTTTGCCACATAAAACAGTCATTCCACCCCAAAACAGCATTTTGCCACATAAAACAGTGTTTCTCTCTCCAAACAGCATTTGGCCACATAAAACAGTGATTCTGCCTCCAAACTGCTTTTAAACGCAAAAAACGCTGTTTCCAGCCAGAAACAGCATTTTGCCACATAAAACAGTCATTCCACCCCAAAACAGTATTTTGCCACATAAAACAGTGATTCCAGCACAAAACAGCATTTTGCCACATAATACAGTGTGTCTCTCTCCAAACAGGATTTTGCCACATAAAACAGTGATTCTGACCTCTAAACAACCTTTAGAGGCAAAAAACGCTGTTTCCAGCCAGAAACAGCATTTTGCCATATAAAACAGTGAATCCACCTATAAACAGCATTTTGGCAGATAAAACACTGTTTCTCCATCCAAACAGCCTTTAACGGCAAAAAACGCTGTTTCTAGCCCAAAACAGCGTTTTGCCACATAAAACAGTGATTCCACCACAAAACAGCATTTTGCCACATAAAACAGTGTTTCTCTCTCCAAACAGCATTTTGCCACATAAAACAGTGATTCCACCTATAAACAGCATTTTGGCAGATAAAACACTGTTTCTCCATCCAAACAGCCTTTAACGGCAAAAAACGCTGTTTCCAGCGTAAAACAGTGTTTTGCCACATAAAACAGTGATTCTGACCTCTAAACAACCTTTAGAGGCAAAAAACGCTGTTTCCAGCCAGAAACAGCATTTTGCCACATAAAACAGTGAATCCACCTATAAACAGCATTTTGGCAGATAAAACACTGTTTCTCCATCCAAACAGCCTTTAACGGCAAAAAACGCTGTTTCTAGCGTAAAACAGCGTTTTGCCACATAAAACAGTGATTCTGACCTCTAAACAACCTTTAGAGGCAAAAAACGCTGTTTCCAGCCAGAAACAGCATTTTGCCACATAAAACAGTGAATCCACCTATAAACGGCATTTTGGCAGATAAAACACTGTTTCTCCATCCAAACAGCCTTTAACGGCAAAAAACGCTGTTTCCAGCCTAAAACAGTGTTTTGCCACATAAAACAGTGATTCTGACCTCTAAACAACCTTTAGAGGCAAAAAACGCTGTTTGCAGCCAGAAACAGCATTTTGCCACATAAAACAGTGAATCCACCTATAAACAGCATTTTGGCAGATAAAACACTGTTTCTCCATCCAAACAGCCTTTAACGGCAAAAAACGCTGTTTCTAGCCCAAAACAGCGTTTTGACACATAAAACAGTGATTCCACCACAAAACAGCATTTTGCCACATAAAATAGTGTTTCTCTCTCCAAACAGCATTTTGCCACATAAAACAGTGATTCCACCTATAAACAGCATTTTGGCAGATAAAACACTGTTTCTCCATCCAAACAGCCTTTAACGGCAAAAAATGCTGTTTCCAGCCTAAAACAGTGTTTTGCCACATAAAACAGTGATTCTGACCTCTAAACAACCTTTAGATGCAAAAAACGCTGTTTCCAGCCAGAAACAGCATTTTGCCACATAAAACAGTGAATCCACCTATAAACAGCATTTTGGCAGATAAAACACTGTTTCTCCATCCAAACAGCCTTTAACGGCAAAAAACGCTGTTTCCAGCCTAAAACAGTGTTTTGCCACATAAAACAGTGATTCTGACCTCTAAACAACCTTTAGAGGCAAAAAACGCTGTTTGCAGCCAGAAACAGCATTTTGCCACATAAAACAGTGAATCCACCTATAAACAGCATTTTGGCAGATAAAACACTGTTTCTCCATCCAAACAGCCTTTAACGGCAAAAAACGCTGTTTCTAGCCCAAAACATCGTTTTGCCACATAAAACAGTGATTCCACCACAAAACAGCATTTTGCCACATAAAACAGTGTTTCTCTCTCCAAACAGCATTTTGCCACATAAAACAGTGATTCCACCTATAAACAGCATTTTGGCAGATAAAACACTGTTTCTCCATCCAAACAGCCTTTAACGGCAAAAAACGCTGTTTCCAGCCCAAAACAGCGTTTTGCCACATAAAACAGTGATTCTGACCTCTAAACAACCTTTAGAGGCAAAAAACGCTGTTTCCAGCCAGAAACAGCATTTTGCCACATAAAACAGTGAATCCACCTATAAACGGCATTTTGGCAGATAAAACACTGTTTCTCCATCCAAACAGCCTTTAACGGCAAAAAACGCTGTTTCCAGCCTAAAACAGTGTTTTGCCACATAAAACAGTGATTCTGACCTCTAAACAACCTTTAGAGGCAAAAAACGCTGTTTGCAGCCAGAAACAGCATTTTGCCACATAAAACAGTGAATCCACCTATAAACAGCATTTTGGCAGATAAAACACTGTTTCTCCATCCAAACAGCCTTTAACGGCAAAAAACGCTGTTTCTAGCCCAAAACAGCGTTTTGACACATAAAACAGTGATTCCACCACAAAACAGCATTTTGCCACATAAAATAGTGTTTCTCTCTCCAAACAGCATTTTGCCACATAAAACAGTGATTCCACCTATAAACAGCATTTTGGCAGATAAAACACTGTTTCTCCATCCAAACAGCCTTTAACGGCAAAAAATGCTGTTTCCAGCCTAAAACAGTGTTTTGCCACATAAAACAGTGATTCTGACCTCTAAACAACCTTTAGAGGCAAAAAACGCTGTTTGCAGCCAGAAACAGCATTTTGCCACATAAAACAGTGAATCCACCTATAAACAGCATTTTGGCAGATAAAACACTGTTTCTCCATCCAAACAGCCTTTAACGGCAAAAAACGCTGTTTCTAGCCCAAAACATCGTTTTGCCACATAAAACAGTGATTCCACCACAAAACAGCATTTTGCCACATAAAACAGTGTTTCTCTCTCCAAACAGCATTTTGCCACATAAAACAGTGATTCCACCTATAAACAGCATTTTGGCAGATAAAACACTGTTTCTCCATCCAAACAGCCTTTAACGGCAAAAAACGCTGTTTCCAGCGTAAAACAGTGTTTTGCCACATAAAACAGTGATTCTGACCTCTAAACAACCTTTAGAGGCAAAAAACGCTGTTTCCAGCCAGAAACAGCATTTTGCCACATAAAACAGTGAATCCACCTATAAACAGCATTTTGGCAGATAAAACACTGTTTCTCCATCCAAACAGCCTTTAACGGCAAAAAACGCTGTTTCCAGCCCAAAACAGCGTTTTGCCACATAAAACAGTGATTCTGACCTCTAAACAACCTTTAGAGGCAAAAAACGCTGTTTCCAGCCAGAAACAGCATTTTGCCACATAAAACAGTGAATCCACCTATAAACGGCATTTTGGCAGATAAAACACTGTTTCTCCATCCAAACAGCCTTTAACGGCAAAAAACGCTGTTTCCAGCCTAAAACAGTGTTTTGCCACATAAAACAGTGATTCTGACCTCTAAACAACCTTTAGAGGCAAAAAACGCTGTTTGCAGCCAGAAACAGCATTTTGCCACATAAAACAGTGAATCCACCTATAAACAGCATTTTGGCAGATAAAACACTGTTTCTCCATCCAAACAGCCTTTAACGGCAAAAAACGCTGTTTCTAGCCCAAAACAGCGTTTTGACACATAAAACAGTGATTCCACCACAAAACAGCATTTTGCCACATAAAATAGTGTTTCTCTCTCCAAACAGCATTTTGCCACATAAAACAGTGATTCCACCTATAAACAGCATTTTGGCAGATAAAACACTGTTTCTCCATCCAAACAGCCTTTAACGGCAAAAAATGCTGTTTCCAGCCTAAAACAGTGTTTTGCCACATAAAACAGTGATTCTGACCTCTAAACAACCTTTAGAGGCAAAAAACGCTGTTTGCAGCCAGAAACAGCATTTTGCCACATAAAACAGTGAA